>NW_007726983.1:229425-263586 GCF_000696425.1 Galeopterus variegatus | reverse complement strand
TATCAACTCCAAGAGTTTTTTTGTAGAAGCTTTAGGCTGTTTGATATATAGGATCATGTCATCTACAAACAGGGACAGTTTGACTCATCTTTTCCAATCTGGATGCCTTTATCTCCTTCTCTTCTCTGATTGCTCTTGCTAGTACTTCCAACACTATGTTGAATAGGAGTGGTGAGAGTGGGCCTCCTTGTCTAGTTCCTGTTCTTAAAGGAAAAGCTTTCGGCTTTTCCCCATTCAGGATGATATTGGCAGTGGGTTTATCATATATGGCTTTAATTATGTTGAGATACTTTCCATCTATACCTAACTTGTAGAGAGTCTTTATCATGAACGAGTGTTGAATTTTATCAAATGCTTTTTCAGCATCTATAGATAGAAATGATCATATGGTCGTTGTGTTTGATTTTGTTGATATGTTGTATCACATTTATTGATTTGCATATGTTGAACCAACCCTGCATCCCTGCGATGAATCCCACTTGACCATGGTGTGTAATTTTCCGTATGTGTTGCTGTATTCTGTTAGCTATTATTTTATTGAGGATTTTTGTGTCTATATTCATCAAGTATATTGGACTGTAGTTTTCTTTTTTAGTTGTATCTTTACCAGGTTTTGGTATCAGGGTGATGTTTGCTTCATAGAATGAGTTTGGAAAAATTGCCTCAGTTTCAATCTTTTGGAATAGTTTGTAGAGAATTGGTGTCAATTCTTCCTTGAATGTTTGGTAGATTTCTGCTGTGAGTCCATCTGGTCCTGGGCTTTTCTTTGTTGGGAGCCTTCTGGTAAGAGCTTCAAGCTCTTTTATTGTTATTGGTCTGTTCAGATTTTCTACATCTTCTTGGCTCGGTTTTGGTAGTTTGTGTGTGTCCAGAAATTTATCCATTTCCTCCAGATTTTCTAATTTGTTGGCATATAGTTGTTTATAGTAGTCTCGAATGATTCCTTGTATTTCAGAGGATTCAGTTGTAATATCATCTTTTTCATTTCTAATTTTTGTTATTTGGGTCTTCTCTCTTCTTTTTTTAGTTAGCCAGGCTAACGGTTTGTCAATTTTATTTATCTTTTCAAAAAAACCCACTTTTTTTTGATTCATCGATTTTTTTGTATCATTTTTTGGGATTCAATTTCATTGAGTTCTGCTCTGATCTTAATGATTTCTTTCCATCTGCTAACTTTGTGTTTGGATTGTTCTTGTTTTTCTAGTTCTTTAAGGTGAAGTGTTAGGTTGTTCACTTGCCATCTTTCCATTCTTCTGAAGTAAGCATTTAATGTGATAAATTTCCCCCTTAGTACTGCTTTTGCAGTATCCCACAGGTTTTGTTATGATGTATCATTGTTTTCATTAGGTTCAATAAATTTTTTGATTTCCTGTTTGATTTCTTCTTCGACCCATATGTCATTAACTAAATGCTGTTTAATTTCCATGTTTTTGTATAGTTTCCAGAATTTCATTTGTTATTGATTTCTAATTTTAATCCATTGTGGTCTGAAAAAATACATGGGATAATTCCAATTGTTTTGAATTTGTTGAGACTTGATTTGTGACCTATCATGTAATCTATCCTGGAGAATGTTCCATGTTGGACAATGTTCGACACTATTGTCTGGCTAGGATGCTGCTGGGGCTGCCAATTTGGCACAGCTGTCTCAGTGTCTGTTTGGTCACCCACTGGTGCCTTGGGCATGTGGTTGCCTCAGGTCTTGGGCCTCTCCAGGGAGGTGCCTCTCATCAGCGTGCACTTAGCCGGGCTGAAGATGGAGTCCGGCGGCAGCGAGGCCTACCTGCTCGGTCACATGCTGGCACTGCAGGGCACATGGTCTCCATGGATCTCGGGCCTCTCCGGCGGGCCACCTCAGGCTGTCCTCTGGGAGATGACCCAAGGGCTGATGTTAACCGTGCACTCCAACAGATACAGCTGCTGTGGGCACCTTGTCTAAACCCCACACAGATTTTGACACTGAGGATAGGAGGCTGGCTGAGGACACATCATTCTGTCACGTTTCCAAAGGGGAATGTCAACCCAAAGATATCCTCATAAGCTGTCTGTGCCATTTCCTGGCTTCCGGCATACTTCCCATCCTCCCTAAGGAGCTCCCAGTACTTGCAAGTCACAGGCAACAGAGGCCAGGAAGGAGCCACCTGGGCCACTCAGAGCAGGAGACACAGCCCTTAGTCCCTTTTTAAAAAGGCCATTGTATTGTTCAATCATTCCCACCACCTGGGGATGATATGACACATGTAACTTCCACTGAATGGACAACGGGGTGGCCCACCTCTGAACCCCATGTCCAGTGAAGTGGGTTCCATTATCACTCTATAACTATAGGCCAGCCATACATAGCAATAAGGCTATTCAATGCCTTCAAAGTGTTTACCTGGTCTGGGGCCTTACAAGGCCATATAAACAAAAGACCAGTAGCTGTATCAACAGCTGTGAAGATGTATCTGAAATTTTCCGACCTTGGCCATGGTCTGACAATGTCCACCTGTCATCAAGTCAGGGGCACCCTTCCTCGAGTTATTTGTCTATCCGTATGGGGCACCCACTGGGGGTGTGGACTCTCTGAGCACATACTGGACAAGCACGACAGGCATTCACTACGTCTTCCCATTTTATAGGCAGGGCCCATCTTTGAGCCGCCACCCACGTGGTTTTATTGCCAGCATGCTGCATTCGTCAATGTAACCACTGGGCTACATTGGCAGCTGGGGCTCTCTCCAGCCATCTTACCTTAGCTATGGCATTGGCTTCATCATTTCCTGGACTGGCTAAGGAGAAGTGTCCTGTGACATGGAAAAGAGTTACTTCTTTCTCATGCCCCAATTCCCATAACTCTTGCCACATGGCTTGTCCCCACAGGGGATGGTGGCCTACCATCCACCATTGATACTTCCAAGTAGAAATCCAAAGGGTTAAACCTTTGTACACAGCCCAGCTGTCAGTACAGATGGTTAATGGCCCAGGCTCATTCTTTATCACCATCCATACTGCTCTCACTTCAGCCCATTGACTGCTTTGCCCTGTACCATTTTCATACCACATGGTATCTGTTAAGGGCTGGACAGCAACCACTGTCCATGATGCTGAAGGTCCCATTCTAGAGCCATCTGTATACTAAGTTTGCTCTGTGATAGGTCCCTGTCCCTCATGGAAATGTGTAGCCTCCACCTCCATGGGTAAGGGTTGTGTCAAAGTTTCCTCCACAACCTCTACTGGGCCTAACACAGTTTGCAACTCTTTCGACAGAGGACTCATTGACACAGTGCTCCTTTGTTCTATATATGCTCCCCATTTAGACAGAGTGGGAGTCTGAGCTACACCTGTTTTAGGGTTGGTTGCCAATGTGCACAGCCAACCTATTATGGGGTATGTCATCCTTACTAGGACTTTGGCAGTTCCTGTGATATCTTCCATGGCTATGAAGGCAGAATACATAGCTGCTAACTGCTTTAATATTAGGGTGTGGTACACTTCAACACCATTCCAGAGCTGATACCAGAATCCTACAGGTGTGTGGAATCAGTCTTGTCTCTGTCACAAACCCTATCCTAACCTCTCCTGGGTTATATGTATGTCTAACTCAAATGGCTTAGTGGGGTTGGCCACTTGTAAAGCTTGTACTTGCTGTATTACCCTTTTGATAGCCTGATAAGCTTGTTTTACTTCCTCAGTGCAATCCCAGAGGACTCCTTTCCTTGTCAATGCATATAGTGTGTGTGCCATTTAGTCCATATGGGGTACAAAAGCTCTCCCATACCCCCAAAGTCCCAAATATGTCTGTAGCTGAGCTACTGTTGCGGGATGAAGGTATGCCTGTATCTTATCTATAATAGCTTCTGGGATGACCCTCATCTCACCTGGCCAGACCACTCCCAGGAATTTGACTGACAGCCCAGGTCTTTGCACTTTGGCTGTGTTCACAGCCCACCCACATTGTTCCAAATGACTTAGCAGCATTGGAGCTGCCTAGGTGAAATCTGTAAGGGAATCAGAGGTTAGTAACACATCATCAATATAGTGAAACATTGTAACCGTGCTGGGCCTACTCCACTTGGCTAGGTCCCCAGCCACCAAACCATGACAGATGGTTGGGCTATGCAGATAACCTTGGGGCAATACTTGAAAAGTCCACTGTCTTCCTTCCCACATGAAAGCGAACTGATCTTGGCTATCAGCTGAGATTGGAATGGAGAAAAAGCATTTGCAAGGTCCAGTACATAATGATAAGTCACCAGCTGAGTCGTCAGCTGATCCATCAAGTTGTGAACTGAAGGCACAGCTGCATGCAAAGAAGGCACTACTTTGTTCAGTTCTTGATAATCTACAGTTGTTCTCCAGGTACCATCAGGCTTTTTCACTGGCCATACTGGAGCATTAAATGGGCTCTGAGCTGGGTGAATAATGCCAACTTTCTCTAATTCCAATGTAGTGGCACTTATCTCTGCATGTCCTCCTGATAGGTGATACTGCTTCACATTAACTCACACTGTCTGGGCTTGGGTAACACCTGTGGGTCATGTTTAGCATATCCTCGTAACACAGGCTTTACTGTCCATATTTGCAGCCAAACCTCTCCACCTGTTGTTTATAGGTGCAAACCGTAAAGTACATCCATACCCAAGATGTATTCAGCAATAGGAGATATATATACAGTATATACACGAGGAGGTAATCTTCCTATGCCTAGTGCCAATGACACAGTTTTGACCTCAGTAGTATGTACTCCATAGCCATCTATACAAACTTTGGCGCCTGGAAACTTATCTGAACTGCCATATATCAGGCCACATTCTGCACCTGTATCCACCAATGCCAAAATATGCTGCACATTTGTCCTTGACCAATATATTGCCAATTCAGCATGAGGCCTCCAGTCCTCACCTGCCCCCAAAAGACGAGTACCTTGGCCTGCTCCCTAATCAGAATGGAACAGTTCATCTGCCTTCTTGAGGGCAACCAAAAAATCCTTTAAATCCACTGAGCATACCGTGCTACCCGTTTCCCGACGTTTGGTGAAACACTGTTCAGGGAGCAATTGCTGCCACAAGGCAAACAGAACTGCATTTGGCGACTGGCCAGTTTTCTTTTTGTCAACCCCTGCTGCAAGCAAGTCAAGCCACATCTGCTTGGTCTTGCTTGGTCCCTTTGGGATAAAATCCCAAGTACTTCTTGGGGGTTTGGTCTTTGGACCCCTTTTGCTTGTCCGCTATCCTCTACTTCACCCAAGCCAGCTATCATGGTCGTTACCTCATGTATAGGACGACCAATGTATGGGGCCACGGGCCGCCCCGTGGCTCACTCGGGAGAGTGCGGTGCTGATAACACCAAGGCCCCGGGTTCGGATCCCACATAGGGATGGCCGGTTCGCTCACTGGCTGAGCGTGGTGCTGACAACACCAAGTCAAGGGTTAAGATCCCCTTACCGGTCATCTTTAAAAAAAAAAAAAAAGACAATGTATGGGGCCAGTATGGCCATCAGTGACCCAAAGGACATTGATGGGGCATTTTGCAGCACTATATCTCTCATGATGCCTGTAAAGTTTTCATCGTCCGGGCCCCGAGTGTTCACATTACACATGGACTGCCACATCCCCAGCTCTCGAATGATTTGGACCAGCTCAGCATACATTTGCCATTTACTAACAATCTTGGGCAGTTCTCCAGCATTTGCCCACATGGTTCGGGCAGCTGCATTCACCCAGTCCATCAGAGAGTGATTACATTATCCGGGTGCATATCTGTGGCTGTTCTGTAGCTGCTGTCTCAGGGACAGGTGCATGGTGATGGAGGTCAACTTCTCCACCGCCTCAACAGAGCACACTACACTATCCACCCCTAGGTCCCATAACCACAACAGCCAAGCAGCAAGGGTCTCCCCATGTTTCTGCTTGAACTGTCTCCCCAAGTCAACCAGTTCAACCTGGATATATGGGACATAGGTAGTGAACTGGGTCACCTATGGATCGCCCACCAGTTGTCCGTCCGGTCCCATAGGCTGCTCATGCCTCAATTTCTCGTGCACAACAGGTTGTGCCTGGAGATGCACAGTTTCCCCCAACTTACAGTTGGGTTGGTTGTCTTCCCTGGTGTGAGGGGAAGGAGTGGCCAGTCGCTGCACATTGTCCTCCAGGACATTTATCCGTGCTTCCAACGACACAGCTTTCTGCCTTGAATCTGCCAGTAGCTGCACATCATCTGCCAACAACTCTGCTTTCCGCCTCAGCTCTCTATCAGTTTGCAGCAGAGTGAGCAAACCCAGGCTCCGGTCAGCAGAAAAGTGGCCATCAGGCACCACATGCTCAAGGATAGCCAAATTTCCAACCCCTCCCAAGGGGTTTTGTATTATAGCGCCTGGCCTATGCTGCCTTGCAGTATAGTGTACAGCAACCAGGTCCTGGTGAGTAGGAAGGTGGCCATAGGGTACAGCATACTTAGAAATAGCCATATTTCCTCCTTCTTCCAAGGGCTTTTAGCTCCTGTACCTGCTCAGAGTCCTGTTGCAGGCTATGCCAAATGTGGCTTAATCCTGCCCGACTATGCCAATTTGTCTGGCCATGACAAGGGCTACTTGCAAGGCCTGGAATCCTCACAGCACCAATTGTCTAGCTCTTTTAATCCTGTTCATGACGCCAATTGTAAAGCTAGGCAACCATGCTAGTTGTCGCAGCTCTTTTACCTGCCAGTAATCCTGCACTGACTGGACTGATGGTTGAGCTAGGGCTGGGTCTGGAGCTCCCAGACCCCTCAAGCCCATTCACAGACTGGGTCACAAACTGTTCACATGCCAGGCTGGGTCACTAGACTCCTCCATGCCAGTCTGTCACCAGACCCCTTCACACAGGTTTATGAGCTAGGTAACTGGCCCCACGGTCCTTGGAAGCTGCAGGCTGGAAAAAATATGGTCATACAGGGTGGGCGCCTGAGGCAGTAAAACACCAGCCAAAGTGACACCACTGTGCAGGCACACCTTCTCCACCCACACACACAATGTTTACCGAACGACCCTGAACCGTCTCTGAGGCCAGGGGAGCCTGACCAAATTGTTCCATTTTCCCAACACTAAGGTTATGGATTTTGGAATCAGACAGCCTAGATCTGTTCAAGTCAGACAGTGCAGAACTGTTGTTCTAAACCCTGACTCCCTCTTAGCTGTGTGACTCTTTCTTCCTAGCTGTGGGCAAGTGACAACTTCTCTGAGCTTCAGTTTTCTAATCAGTGAAATGGGTAGAATGGTGGTTCTTTTCTTATAATGAAATGATGGAGCTTAGATCAGATAATACATATAAAGCATTTACCAAGTTCCTAGAACATAGTAGGTGCTCAATAGACAATCCTGCTTTTCCTCCTCCTCTTTGCCTCTCCCTCCCCTATCTCTCTCCTTGTTATTCTTACTTTCTTCTTTTTTCTTCACTGAGTTTTTAGGAAAGGAGAAAACTAGAGAGGCAGGCTTCAAGAATGATATGCTTAGGGGCCGGCCCGTGGCTCACTCGGTAGAGTGCGGTGCTGATAACACCAAGGCCCCAGGTTCGGATCCCATATAGGGATGGCTGGTTTGCTCACTGGCTGAGCGTGGTGCTGACAACACCAAGTCAAGGGTTAAGATCCCCTTACCGGTCATCTTTTAAAAAAAAAAAAGAATGATATGCTTATTTCTGGTTTGGCTTTGATTGCTATGATTTTGTGACATGGATTGTAGTTGTAGATGTTGGCCCTGACTGCATACCAACATTGATTTTTTTTTTTTCTTGCTGTTTCTTTACAGGAAAGATCAGAATGTTCTCTCTCCAGTCAACTGCTGGAATCTTCTCTTAAACCAGGTGAAGCGGGAGAGCAGGGACCACACCACCCTGAGTGACATCTACCTGAATAATATCATTCCTCGATTCGTCCAAGTCAGCGAAGACTCAGGAAGACTCTTTAAAAAGGTATATAGATATTCCTAGTTCCAGAGGTTCTTGTGTGGAGCAATGACACAATCTTGTAAATAAAGAGGAATGATATCTTATTGGCCCACTTAAAAGGGTTTCCACTGGGCATCCCCTACTATGTATTCATGGAGAAAAAATATTTAAATTGGCATTCTTTTCTTTCTCTCTGAACTGAATTAATAATAGCCCTGGGAAAGTAACTATTTACAAGGTACAACCTCAGGACTGGCACCGTAA
Source organism: Galeopterus variegatus (assembly GCF_000696425.1). Classification (NCBI taxonomy): domain Eukaryota; kingdom Metazoa; phylum Chordata; class Mammalia; order Dermoptera; family Cynocephalidae; genus Galeopterus; species Galeopterus variegatus. Next base: position 255,418 of record NW_007726983.1, on the reverse strand, counting down.
TTCATAATGTGCATTTATTAATTATAACTGTTTTGGGAGATTTCCTTTAAGTGATTTGCAAAGGTGTTGAGATACAGGGACCTTCAGGGTCATTTCACGTTTTCCTCTTCTAGTTCATTTAGCAAATTCATGTATATTTATGTCTTGGATTTAGTTCTCTTTCCAGGTTCTCATCTTGGCCAAGGTGAACTCATGAATTTGGTTATTCTTATCATGACATATCTTTGTCTTTGGGTCTCTGAATGCTTTCTGAAACTGAATTGTTATCATAATTCCTTGAATGTAGGTTGAGTAATACGACCAAGGAAAAAACTCAAAATAATTACTATCTAAAGGAATTTCTGCCAAATTCACCTTATCTGTCAATGGTGGATGTTGGAAAAATAGAATTATTTAATCAGGTTCCCCTCACCTCAGGGCCAGTTGGGGGTGGTTCAGTAAACAAATTGTGTCTGTGTGTGTGTGGGTGGAGTTGGTGTGCATGCACAGTGCCCGAGGCAGCTGCCTCTTCACGCAGCCATGCTTTCCAATCTACAGCTTTCAAGGACCTGTTTGCCAGTTACCTAGCTCATAGAACTGCATGTGAGGGGTTTGATGACCCAGCCTGGCATGTGAGGGGTCTGGGGACCCAGCCTGGTGTGTGAAGGGTTTGTGACCCAGTCTGGACAACAGGCTTGAGGGGTCTGTGAGCTCCAGACTCAGCCCTAGCTTGACAATTGTCCCAGTTGGCAGGATTATGGGAAGGTAAAAGGCCTTTGCAATTGGTGTAGTCGGCAGGATTCTGACATTAGCCTAGCTTTATAGGGGAACTAGCCTGTTGGAAACCCAGAAACCTCTTTACGAAGCTTTCTCAACTTGAGCTCTCAGTGGAATCATTTATTCATGAGGTTTGGTTATAATGGTGGTAAAGGCCCTAACCAATGTACATGATATACCATGTCTAACATTCAAGCTCTGACATCCACAGAAGACTTTTCAGAAGGCAAATAATCTTCCTACAAGTTATAGTAGGAAGAGGATATATAGGGCTATTTAGAATTCATTGGTTTTCAGCTGGCAAAATCCAGTATAAAGATTTGAGGCTGGGAGAGAAAGAACTCTGGTAAACAGGATTGTGGTCAATAAAGCCATAGCTCATAGTTAGTTTTCCAATTCTTAACATTAGGAAGTTTTCAAGATTTCACTAGGTGTGGAATTTGTACCCAGTTTCTTCTGATTTTACCAGCCTTATAAAAGTACTGATTTAGGGATAGCTGGTTAGCTCAATTGGTTAGACCATGGTGTTACAACACCTAGGTCAAGGATTCAGACCCCCATACCAGTCAGCTTACCAAAAAAATCAAGTACTGATTTAGAATCTTCTGTCTACATAATTGTATCCATGAAGGTGCTTTCCCTGTGTCTTAGAGACAGTATATTCAGGTACAATCATCTGACAAAGAGAAGAAAGAAAGGAAAGATAACTCCTCCCAGAGCTCACTGGCTATTTTTAGTGGCCTGGCTGTGCTGTGATTGGGGCCACACTGCGTTCAGGAGTAAGGCTACTTTTCATCATCTCCTCCATGGTTTCCAGCATCTACTCAAGCTTGCTTGTCATTGATATGAATTATTCTGTACTACTTGGTGATATATGTATGTATGACTAAAATTAAAACTTATTTAGATGAAACTTTGACAATAATTGGGTACCACCTCAGCTCTTCTTTGTGATCTTGACAGCCACTGAGACTATTTCAAGAAGGAAAGTGGTTGATTAGTAGTTTCCTCCTCCATTTTCTTCACTCACCTGAGAAAATAGCTTTGTGAGAGATAGACTAGACTCCACCCAATCTCTCAGCTCCCTTTTCTCCCAGCCTTAGAATGTGAGAGAAGAACCAGGCTGAAAGTCTTATAGCCTTTCCAGATCTCAGAGATGTTTATACTGAAGGCAGCCAGATATCAAAGCTATGAAATCATGTTCCTGGCTCCTGAGGTGCCCCATTCACATTTCACCCAAAGGCCTAAGTGCGTGGCACATATACAAGGCATGGGGCATATGGCTTCCAAAAGGAAAATCCACCCATAAATGATATTCCTACCCATGGTCTCAGAGTTTACCTTTTTAAGCTGAGAATTTCTATGCTGGGGTGTAGGGAAGAATTTCTTATTTCTCACAAGACTATATATATTACATTTCATTGAAGAAAAGCGCACATCTCAGAAGTTTACAGCTAAATGCATTTTCACAAATTGAACACACCTGTGTAACCAGCTCCCAGATCAAGAAACAGAGCCCCAGAAGCCTTCCTCATGCTTCCTTCTAGTCACATCCCTCTCCAAACCCCAAAAGATAACTCCCAAAGATAACAACTGTCCTGACTGTTAAGAGCAGAGATTAGTTTTGCTTGGTTTCAAACTTTGTAGAAGTAGAATCATACAGTGTCTGGTTTCTCTCATTCAGCATTATGTTTGTAAGATTTATCCATACTGTTGTGTATAGTTTCAGATCATAAGAACTTTTGATCTTTATAACTTGGGATCAATTAAATTATGAGAGTACTTCAAAGAGTTCATGGAAAAATTTGTATTATCTCTCAATTCTATTTTTCCATGAGCTTTTTGAAGTACCTTCATATAGTTGATTAGAAATATACATATGATTGTTGAATGGCAATGTTTACTATCCCTCAGGGTGAATAGTCTCTGTTCTCTCTCCCTTGGGGTCCCAATGTAGGCAGAGAACTCTAAGGTAGAAGCTTCCTGGCAGATCATGAGAGAAGATTCATTCTTTTGAGGCTGGATGAGTCTCTGCTTTTTAGTAATGGGCAAAGAAACATTCTTCATACCCCAATTTTCCAATCTCTTCGGTTTAGAATGTGTTGCACATAAAGAATTAGAATCCCACTGGCTAAGTTATAATAATCAGATAAGAAACCTAAGGAATGTGCCTGGCCACCCTTCAGTTACTTGAAGCTTCTTAGGGCTTGCTTCGTGCTAACAGAGCAGAGGCCTTTTCCCTGTGACCCTTTTTCTTGTGCTTAACTCTGATATTATCTCTGAGACCTTGGGCAATTATTTCTTTCTGTGCCTCTGTTCTCTATGTTTAAAAAAATAGGTTGGGCTACGTGATCTCCATGGTGCCTTCTAAATCCAGTATACTACAATCCTGTGATGACAAAACTATCCTACACTGGGGGCTTCCTTCTGGTTGTTGGGTAACCTGTGTTGATTTGTGATAGGTAAATCGCTATTCCAGAGATAAGGACAAACAGAAGTGGGTGTGGGTGTGGAGAGGGCTATCCTGAGCAATTGAAGACCAAATTTCTTGAGGAATGAAGCATTGTTTTAGATGCTGTTATCTACAATGGCCAGCAACCAGGAGACGCTAAACTGGAATCCCAGTGTGTAAAGTAGATACATCTTTTGTTTTACCAGTGAATTTGGTTCCAGCGGCAAAAGGAATATCCACATCTCTGGAGACTCGGGCTTTAGAAAAGATAACTTTATTTCTGGTTTGGCTGTGGACACCTGTGCTTTATATGAATTTGAATTTGTTTGTCACTAGCAAAAGTCACAGGATTTCTTCTTTTTTAAATTTTTTTTAAAAAAGATGACCGGTAAGGGGATCTTAACCCTTGACTTGGTGTTGTCAGCACCACGCTCAGCCAGTGAGCGAACCGGCCATCCCTATATGGGATCCGAACCCGGGGCCTTGGTGTTATCAGCACTGCACTCTACTGAGTGAGCCACGGGCCGGCCCTTAAATTATTTTTTTTTAATCTATAAAACTTAATGATTCACTGGCAAAACTTATGATGATAAAAGTAGTTACTATTATTATCCCTATTTTATGGAGGAGGAAACTGAGTCTTAAAGAGATGAAGCAAAAATGAGGCGAGGCTAGTATTTAAATCTAGTCACCTGGCTCTAGAGCCCAACGTTTCCATCCACAAGCTCTACCAGGACTCTCTAGGTATGATGTGCAGGGAAGAGGGTATGTGATTTTCTCACTTACTCTTTTCCATTGAATCCAGGTGCATATTTCGCTTAGTTATAGAATTAACTTAGCCTTTTCTTTGGCATGTAAACCTCCAAAGAATATGGAGGTATTCAACACCCATATTAGATTGTTTGTCCTACCTGGTGTTGTGGCAAGCTGCTGGAAGTTGGGAGTGAAATTGAACAGCACATTTTTCTCCTCAAGGGCAGAATCTCTAGCAAGAGGGAAACAAAGACTGATTAAATGTAAGAACTGGCCAAAAATCTGGCTCACAGTTAATTCAGCTAATTTGGGGAAGTCAGGGTAGTTGCACAGTTAGACCCTCTATGCTACTGAACCCCCAGGGCTGCTCCCTGCTGGCCTTATGGTTTGTGGTTATGTCTGCTGGGACATATTTTACATTTGCATGAAGCTGTGTTGGAGATTCCTTTAGCTAAATATAACATCTGGAGAAAGTAGCCTCCTGTCCACAGTTTAGAAACAGACCCACTTTGTCTGGGACTCCAGGGAAAATTGAGCCCATTTGGTGCTCCTGACATCTCCTTTCATGTAATGAAAGCTCAGCTTGTCTAACCCCTGTTGGAACCAAGGTTTGGGCAAATATTATTGCTGCCACCTTCATTTGTTTAATGCAGTGGCTTCAAAAACGGTGGCCAAACATTGCCAAGCCTCACTCTCAGCTACATGAGGTCTCTGTGAGAAGCATGTGCTAAAGAATCCCACCAAGAACAGAAGTAATTTTTCCCACTTACTCAGTTTAAACTGAAATGAACTTGGGTGTGCTTTTTCCACAGGGGAGAGGACAGTCCTATTCTCGCTTCCTCTTTGCACTTCGCTGGAACACACTAGAAGTACTTCTGACTTTCTTTTTAACTCACTCTTTCTAGCTCTTGACAGCTGCTCACACTTAAGCTTGGAAGCTAGTCAGTTCAGTCAGTCAGTCCTAAGACTCTCCATTGAATCCTTGTTATTACAGTACTCTGGTTAACCATACTCCTGTTTTACCTTTAGTACTTGAAGTTTCTATGGCAGAAACTCAGGTTAAATTGAGAAAGCTGAGTCAGATTCCCTACAGAACTGTAGTTCTCAACTTTGCCTGTGCATGAAAGTTCCTTGAAGAATTAAAAAAAATTTTTTGTGACCTTCAATAGACAAAAATTTCTTAGGATATAAAAAGTGTGAACTATGAAAGAAAAAAGATATAGAAATTGGATTTTCTCAGGTCTCAGACTTTTGTTCTTGGAAAGGTATTGTTAAGAAAATGAAAGACAAGCCACAGCCTGGGAGAAAATATTTGCAATATACCAGGGTACTTCAAAAAGTTCATGGAAAAATGGAATTAAAAGGTAATATGAATCTTTCCATGAACTTTTTGAAGTACCCTCATATATCTGACAAAGACTTATATCAGAATGTAGAATGAAGAAGTCTTGGAACTCAATAATAAGGCAAACTACTCAATTTTTTTTTTTTGAAATGGGCAAAAGATTTTAATAGACACCTTACTAATAAAGATATATAAATGGCCAATCAGCACATGAAATGATGCTCAATATCATTAATCATCAGGGAAATGCAAATTAAAACTATAAGGAAATATACTTTATACTCACTAGAATGATTAAAGTTAAAACAACTGACAGTACCAAGTATTAGTAAGGATGAATGGATCTCTCATATGTTGCCAGGAAGAATGTGAGATGGTACAAACCACTTTAGAAAATAGTTTGGCAGTTTCTTATAAATTTAAATATGTACTTACCATATGACTCAGCAATTCCAGGTATTTCTAGATATTTACCCAAGAGAAATAAAAACATATGTTCACACAAAGACTTGTACCTGAGTATTCATAATAGCTTTTGTGGTAGGCTGAATAATGCCCACCCCCCCAAAAAAGATGTCCCTATCCTAATCTCTGAAACCTGTGAATGTTATTTTATCCATATAAGACTTGGCAGATATGATTGATTCGAGGATCTTGTGATGGGGATATTATGCTTGATTAGCCAGGTGGACCCTAAATGCAATCACACAAGAGTGAGATTACAGATACAGGAGAGAAAGGCCATGTGATAGAAGCAGAGAGAAGCAGAGTCATAGAAGATGCTATGCCATGACTTTGGAGATGCAAGGAGGGGCTGTGAGCCAATGAATGCAACTCTAGATGCTGGAAAAGGCAAGGAAGTTGATTCCTCCTGAGAGCCTCCTACACAAAAGTAGCCCTTCCGACACCTTGGTTTCAGCTCAGTGAGATTAGTTTTGGAGTTCTGACCTCCAGAACTATAAGAGAATAAATGTGTGTTGTTTTAAGCCACAATATTTGCAGGAATTTGTTACAGCTGCCATAGGAAACTAATACTTGATTCATAATAACCAAAACTGGAAACAACTCGAATGTCCATCAACAGATTAATGGAAAAACACATTGTGGCATATCCATATATGAATACTACTCAGCAATAAAAGGAAATAAAATGCTGATAGGTACAATATAAATGAACTCAAAAAACATGTTGATAAAAGGAAGCCAAGCAATCAGTACATTCTGTAAGATTTCATTTATAAAAGAATAAATCTAATCTGTAGTGATAGAAAACAGATCAGTGACTGCCTTGGGGCCAGGGTGGGGATGAAGGGTTTACTGCAGAGGGACACAAGGGTTATGCAAATGTTATGTAATCTTGATTATGGCAGTGCGTTTCCAAAACTTTTTATACTGTACACTTAAAATGTGTACATTTTATTGTATGTAAATTATGCCTCAATAAAGTTGATTTAAAAGATAATTAAAACAAACAAACAAACAAACAAAAAAACAGCCATGCCAAGACCTCACATAGTCCAACTGAATCAGAGTCTCTGGGATAGGGCCTGGGTGATTCTTGCGTACAGCCAGGATTGAGAACCACTGCTGTAGATATCTGGTTTCCATCTTAGGGAAACTGAAGAGCACAGAGGACATCTAAAGCCCCAAGATCCTGTCTGTCTCTGTTTGAGTCATGTTTGCCCCTGGAACAGACAGTGTTAATGCATCTAGGCCAGTTTCTCTAAACAACCCATTGTGGTTTCCTGCTTTGTTTTTGTAGGGTGACAAAGGGTGAATCTTCCTTCACACTGCAAGCAGTGGGGAATGCAAGAAGGGTGCTGAGGAAGGAATGTAAGAGGTTTGATTAATACTTTTCTCCAGGGCCCTCAGATGTTAAATATGTCCTTTTACCATTGGTAAATCAGTCTCAAGAGAATTGCCATGACCAGTCCGATTTCCTTTGGCACCAATGAAATGGATCTGGCAATAAAGAGGATAAAGGAGATTTAAAACTAAAAGGGCACATCCCCTTTGGCCTGGGATAGGATTTCCTATGAAGTCTTCCGAGTCCCACTGTTTGGCATATGTGAGGAGAGAGGATGATGCTACCATAAGAAGGCATGTTCTGTGGTGTTACAGTAAAAAATAAGAGGAGAAGAAATGACCTACAATGTTGGTATAGGTGAATGTCCCTGGTAACTAATGTTGATTGAATGAACGGAGAAAGAATAGTTTTCCAAAGGTTGTGTCCCTGTGTTCTGCTCCCTTGAGAAAGGGTTTAACTTGGAGGTGTCTTTGGGAGAAAGAGTAGATGAGTGATTTAATCCTCCCTCTCTTCCCCATTCACCATACCTTTCCTCCCCCACTGAACTCAGTATCTGGTATTGACTGAATTTCCTCCACATTATAAAGTGGTAACTGAGCACATTTGAAAAAACAAAAAGAGAGTGTTTTTCCTATATTCTTACTCAGCCACAACTGCAATCATCACTGTCCCCCCTGGCAAGCAAGCCAGCAATTCTTCAGCAGACACCAATGGGATGTACTCCAGTTCAATCTGATACTATCTACCTGGAAATAGTGTCAGATTGCACAGGGTAAGGGTAAGGGCTCAGTCCCCAAGACTTCCCCCCAGTTCAGATGCCAGTTTTGAGTCCAGTCCTCTGGGACTTCTGACCAACCAGCTATAAATCAGGGTTTCCACAACCCCTATCTTGGGTTCGATTAGTTTGTTTGAGCGGCTCACAGAACTCAGGGAAACGTATTTATGTTTACTGGTTTATTATAAAGGCTATTACAAAGGATACAGACAAAGAAGTGCATAGGGCAAGGTATGGGGGAAGGGGCGCAGAACTTCCACACCCTTCACAGGCATGCCAATCTTCAGGAACCTGCACATGTTCAGCTATTGGGAAGCTCCCTGAACCCTGTGCTGTTGGTTTTTATGGAAGCTTCATTATGTAGGCATGATTCAAGCATGGACAACCTTGTAGAAATGTGATTGGACAAAAAGGGTCTGATCTAATACTGATAGACTGTGTGGGGAAGCCCCGCAAGGCCTGTTTGTTCATGTTCTTGTTGGCCTCTCTGTGCAGCGTTCCTTCCTCCCGGATATGGGGTGGCCCCTCCTGAAACAGGGTCTTATGACAAGGTAGGTCAGAGAATTTCCTGCATCAGTGAGAAAAAGGAGCAGGTGAAAGGAGGGCAGGAGAAGATCAGAGAGTAGCATGATCCAGGAACCGTGGATGAAAACCCACATATAAATATCATATCATAGTCACTAACAGCATTGGTGTTTTACAGACAGCTGCTCCAGTTGCCCAATTTGTCTGTTGGTAGCAAAAATCCCTTCTGATTAATCGAGCTTTGTTCTCTCATATCTGATGGAGAGATCCTCTTTGGAGAAAAGAATAGGAAATGAAGCTGAGCTTATTTGAGTGGGAGATGGAAGTCTGCCAGCTACTTCAAAGATATCTCTGCTGACAAGGTGTGTCAGGTTTGCTGCCAAAGCCAACACTGAGGGGAACCTTGCAGCTAGTCCTGTTGCTGGTGTTTTGCTTTGGTTTCTATGGCACTAGGTCAGCAGCATCTGTATGCTGTCCCTTGAGGCTTCTCTCTGGGTGGTCCAGGCTTTTGTTGGATCTGGGAAGATACAGCTCAAAGGGAATGTGTGCATCAAAGATGTCTGCAGTCTTTTGCTTAGGTTAGTTTATATATTTGTCTTTTTGGTGTTTTAGTTCTTAGGTATCTATCTGACTTTTCTGAAAGAGCTCAAGGTGCTAAGTTTAAAACATTCAAAAGAATAATGGTACTTTGATTTTTATAAATCAAAGGATAATTAAGAGCATTTGAGGAAGAGCAATTTAAAAAAGTAGAATATGGGAAAGAGGTGCAATGGACAGATAACAGAAGTGTCCAAATGCAACCTTATATTTGAATACTACCCTAAATTAGAAAATTACACAGTCAATAAGTATTTTATTGAATACTGTAAACACAGCATGCTACATGCTAACAGTAACTTAAAAATCAAATTGAAGAGTAAGATTTACCCCAGAGAGCTTAGGGCTTTTCAGGCCACTTACATCTCCTAAAACTTTCTGTGGGGTGATGATAATAATAATACTAATAATAATAACCTTTCATAAAATGCCTACTTATAAATACCACCCGCAGGTATTTAGGTGGGCAAATAGGCCCTAAATGTATTTGTTCTCTAATCCTTTCATCTATTTTGCAAGGTTTTTTTTTCCTTTTTATGGAAGTATAAAATACTTAGAGAAAGTGTACATATCATGAAGGGTACAGCTCAATTAATTTTTACAAACTGAACATAGCTATGTAACCAGCACCCTCATAAAGAAAAGAATGTTACTGGTATCCCATGAACCTCCCTTTTGCCCCCTTCCAGTCATTACTCCCTGAGGTGTAGCCACTATCTTGACTTCTAACACAATTATAAGTATTTGCCTGTTTTTTTAAGAAAATTTTAGTTTAAAGGGATCATATAATATTCTTTCAACAATATAAATATGTCATTCTTTTATTTCCTGGCCATCATTGTTTCTGATGAGAAGTTGGCTGCAGTTCTTTTGATTGCTCCCCTGTATGTAATACCTTTTTTTTTTTTTTACTGCTTTTAATATTTTTTCTTTACCGTTGTTTTCAGCAGTTTAACAATGATGAGTCTATGTGTGGTTTTCATTGTATTTATTTGGCTTGGATAAATATATCATTCAAGTATCATGGATCTGTGGATAGTGGTTTTTCCTCAATTGGGGGAAAATTTTGGCAAATATATATATATATATATATATATATATATATATATATATATTTCTGTCCTTTCTCTCTTTCCTCTCATGCTTTGATTTCAATTGCATGTGTATTAGACTGCTTGATATAGTCCCAAAGGTCATTGAAGCTCGGTCCATTTTTTCTACTTTTTTGGGGGGTGGGGGCAGCTGGCCAATACAGGGATCCGAATCCTTGATGTTGGTTTTAAAAGGCTGTGCTCTAGCCACCTGAACCAGCCAGCCAATGCTCAACTTTTTTTTCTGTGTGCTTCAGTTTAGATGATTTCTAAAATTTACCAGTCCTTTTCTTTCATTCCATCCAACATGCTGTTAATACCATCTATAGTGCTCTTAATCCTGTTTGTGATGCCAATTGTCTAGCTACACGACCACGCTAGTTGTCAGACTCTTTTACCTGCTGGTAATCCTGTACCAAGGTCATTGGATCCATAGGTTGGAAAGCATGGCCCCACAGGGCAGATACCTGCCCACCTGCTTCACTAAAACTTCTCTCTCTCTCTCTCTCTCTCTCTCTCTCTCTCTCTCTCTCAAGAACACAAGAATAGCAATAAAACTAAAAAGATACGTTGGCACATATGTGCACTAACTCCACACACACACACACACACACACACAATTTGCTTACAAAGGATGTGCTAAAACCACACCCAACTGGACCTGAGGCGAGGGCCCTGACCAAATATTCTATTTTCCCAACACCATCCAATGAATTTTTTATTTCAGACATTGTATTTTTTAGGTTTATGGTTTCCATTTGGTTCTTTTTTTTATAGTTTCCATATATCTCCTGAAATTTCCCATCTCTTTACCCATTATATCCATCTTTTCCTATCAATATTTTAAAAACATCCTTGGCAATTATTTAAAATTTTCTTCTACTATTTCCAATGTCTGCATTATCTGTGGGTGTGTTTTTGTTGTTGTTATTTTATTGATTTTTCTCTTGACTATGGATCACATTCCTTTATTTTTTCACATGTCTACTAATTTGTTATTACATATTAGACATTGTAGACGATATATCATAGAGATTCTAGATGTGCGTATCTTCCTCTGAAGAATGTTAGATTTTGTTCTAGAAGGCAGTTAAATTACTGGTTGATCACCTTGAACTTGTGGGGGCTTGGTTTTATTCTTTCTTAAAGTGGGTTTATTTATTTAGGTAGTTAAATTTTTTTTAAATTGTGGTAAAAATATATATAACCTAAGGTTTGCCATTTTGAGCATTTGAGGGTTTTTTTTTTTTTGGTGCCTGGCTGGTACAGGGATCAAACCTAGACCTTGGTATTACCAACACCATACTCTAACCAACTGAGCTAACAGGCCAGCCCTGTTTAAAGCATTTTAAAACATACAATTCTGTGGAATTAATCACACATGACCACCACCTCTATTTCCCCAAATTTTTTGTCATCTGAAACATAAGCTCTGTACTCATTAAGTACTTCCCATTATTCCTTCTAAAATGGGTATATTTTGATTTTTGCCCTTATTCCTGGAACATATCCTGTGTATTTAAGGCATGGTCTTTCCGGGGTTTCCATAGAAAGCCCAAGATGTTTATGAAGCCCCTCTAACTTGGCAGGCTTTTTTTTTTTTTTTTTTTTAAAGATGACCGGTAAGGGGATCTCAACCCTTGGCTTGGTGTTGTCAGCACCACACTCAGCCAGTGAGCAAACCGGCCATCCCTATATGGGATCCGAACCTGTGGCCTTGGTGTTATCAGCACTGCACTCTACCGAGTGAGCCATGGGCCAGCCCCTAACTTGGCAGGCTTTGAACTCCAAATTCCATCTCCCCTACAGTGGGCAGCACCTAAGATGACCAACTTTCCCAGTTTGCCTGAGGCTGACGGGGTTCCTGAGACTTGAGACTTCCAGTTTTTATCCATTCTACTGTTGACAACATTTGGGCAGTTTCCAGTTTGGGTCTATTATGAATAGTGCTGCTATGAACACTACATTGAAGGTTATTTTTCTTTCCAATGTATAGTTGAAAAAAATTGAAACACATTGGTAAAACACACCTTTATAGGAACAGGAAGAGGTGATATTGGAATTTGAACTCCTATGCTCTTTCTACTATATCACCCTTCTACCATGTGTTTCAAGATTTATAGGTGCTATCCTTGGAAAATATTTGTTGCCAAATCAGAGTGTTGAGCCTGGTCACAATCCAGGCTTTAAAGAATTCAAAACCTGCTTCTCTCTATCTCTCACACACTTCTTCTCTTTCCCTCTCTTTTTCCTCACCCCTTCCCTCTACCTTTCTCTTTTTTTCATCTCCCTCTCCTGTTTTTTTCCCTCTTGTCATCCTTTTCCTCTACATTTTTGAATAATCTTTTTTTGGGGGGGTGCGCAGCTGGCCTGTACAGAGATCTGAATCCGTGACCTTTGTATTATAGGACTATGCTGTAACCAACTGAGCTAATTGGCCAGCCCTGAATAATCTTTTTAAATTTTATAGTACTTGTGCATTGTAGAAAATTAGAAAATACAGAAAGCAAAAATATGATTTTAAAAAAAAAAAACCCAGATTGTATTATACATACTATTTTTTTTTCCTTTTTGTCTTTTTTACTGACCGGTAACGGGATCGCAACCCTCGGTGTCGTGCCCGTACCGGGGACCGGCAACGGGATCGCAACCCTCGGTGTTGTGCCCGCTCCGCGCTCAGCCAGTGAGTGGGAACCGGTCTCCACATGGGATCCGAACCCTCGGCGGGAGCGCCGCTGCACTCCCAAGCGGCGCACTCTCCAGTGCGCCACCGGGCCGGCCCGTATTGTACATACTATTTTGTGATCTGCTATTTTAGTCAAGATCTCCACCTTTACGTTTCAGTAAATTTTCATCTCATCTAATACTCAGGCCATGTAAACGTTTCCCTATTTGTTCTAAAAGAGTTTTTGACAACTGGTTCATCCAAGCCAATAGCTAATACACACTGTTTTTTATGTCTCTTAAGCCTCCTTTGATCTAGTACTGTTCCCTTTTCATGACACTGATTTGTTTAAGAGACCAGGCCAGTTGTCCTGTAAAAAGTACCGCCTTCTAGAGTTGTCTGGTTACTTACCTACCTGTTACTTACTTACCTGTTTAGCTTCTGCCTATATCCTAATCTTCCTGTACATTGGAAGTTGGCTCTAAAAGCCCAAATGGATCCAAGTTATGTATTTTTTATTTAGAATGCATAATAGGTGATGTCAGGTACTTCATGTTGTGTTGCATCAGGAAATACATAATGTCTAGTTAACCCACCATTAGTAATGCTAATATTGACATCCTCCTCCCCAGAAGAGGGTCTGGATCCATTTTACAATTACATTTTTTTTTTACATGATAGAAAGCTGATTATAAGGTGTTATGTGTCGTGCCATCATACAACTGTTGGGTGCCAATTCAGTCATTCAACTGATAATTTAAACATCAGTTGATAATTCTAGACAAGTTACTTTTTATCACCTTTGTACCTCTTATACTTGACTGCAAGGTGCCTCTCTGAGAAATGGAGAGGATCATTAATACGACTCATCAGGCACCATGCAAATAGACAGTAGTTTGTGAAGAGTTATTACTCCTGGGAGAAACTATGCTAATGGTAGTTACCTGAGGAGGTACCAATTTTTTATTACAAGATTCTCAGCAATAATAAAAAATAATGATAAATAATGTAAAATGAGTGCTAACCATGCCTAGGGACTGTGCTAAGTGCTTTACATGTATTAACCTATTTAATCTTCACAACAACCTTTAGAGATGAGTACTAGTTTTATTATCCCCGTTTATAGATAAGAACATGGGCGGAGGGGTTAAGCAATTTGCTCAAGGTTATGCGGCTGGTTAATTGGAGAATTGGGATTTGAGTCTAGGCAGTAGGCTTCCTCTGAGTCATCTCATCACATCACCATGCTCTGCTGCCTTGCGTGTTGAAGGGTGACAGTTACATTATATTGGTGAGCTAAAGAACTAGTGCTTGAGCAAAGAAGTAATGGCTCATGCATTCTGCAGTCATACATTCCCATGCTTCCATCAGGCCAGTATTTCCATTGTGCTATTCTAATTCTGCTTCTTGCTCAGCTTGTCCAGAAAGAGTAGGCACCTTTGATTGTGGCCTCCCTTCTTGCAGGACGGGCTTCTTTTGATTCTCTTATTTATCTTTATGAAGAGTTTTTCTTTGAATTTCTCCCTGCTTGTCTGAGCATGATTTTTACTTAAAATGAAAACAAAATTTAAATTTTCCTTCAAGATAGCATCTTCAGTTTTTCCATTTTCATCTTCTTCTTTCCTTGTAATACTAGACTTTTTCTGATCTCTTAGTTTTTCTACCTCTTCCTGCCTTTTAAGCCCAGCCCCTGGGGTTTTTTGTTTTGTTTTGTTTTGTTTTTTTCTTCTTTTTCCTTGTACTCCACAAATCATTTGGGTCTACATCCAGCTTTTTTTTAGCTTTTACTCAACATGAAACTTTAATCAGTTATAGAAGTTAATTTTAATTGTCTGCACTAATTCTTAGCTTCAAAAGACCATAGGGCCTAGGAGCATCCCTCTTCATGGTCTCAAGAGCTCTTGTTCATCCTCTTGGTAAGCTAAGTGGTTGTTGTTAAGACCCAGGGACAGGACCAAGAAGTAACATTTTCTGTTTTTATTTTACTTTTCCTTTCATTTTGAAGCAGACAAACAAAAAACCCTTTAGCTTAAATTTTTTTCAATTGTAAAAATAATACGTAGTTTTTCAAGACATTGTAGGGCAAATGAAAAATAATAAAAAGAAAATGATGATTACTTGGAATCATTATTAACATTTTGGTGTATTTCCTTTCAATATTTTTCCTATGCATGTTTTTCTTTAGAAAATTAAGATTATATTGTGTATGAAGTTTTGTGTAATTATTTTCATTTAAAATTTTGAGTGAGCATTTTTTCCACGTGATTGCAACTTCCGAACGTTGCTTCTTATGACTATACAGCATTCTGTCTTCTGGCTATCTCATAGCTTATTCTTATATTTTTTTATGGTTCCTTGGCTATATTTTCTTAACTCTCCACTGGACCATGTTTTTACACATCCAGAAGCAATCCAGAATCTCATGGATATCTTCTTGGAAGTCACTTGTTTTTAGGGTGAATAGATAACCTATGCTTTCATTTGGAAATAACCTACTTTTATTTAATATAAGGCAAGGAAGGAGGGGTTCTCCCCTTCTTCTTTCACTTTTCTTCCTCTTCTGTCTTCCTTATTGTCTTGAGCTCATCTGGGAATCTGGCCTCAGAGCTATGCCAGAGCCTAGGCCCTGGCTGGCTCAGTAGAGTTCTTTCACCATGCTGGGTTTCAGTTTCCTCATCTTTATACTGAAGAAAATTACTCATACTGTTATTTTTTCTTCCCAGAATGTCACAGGAATCGGTAAAGGCTGAAAAGAAAGTGCTCTGCCGAGCCCCATTTATGGCCAGAGGGTGTTTGGTTGCATTCATGTAGAAGAGTGTGTATCTTGTACCTTTTCCTACCTAAGAGGGTCTCTGTGTCTCTAAGCTAATCTTTTTTTAGCAGCATGTTAGCATATATGGTAGAAATGAAACACAGAAGGCAAACTGGGATATCCAGTCTCTAGCTTTAATTATCTCCTCTCCATAGCCAAGATTATCCAAGCCTTCTGCCCACATGAGCATCTCATCCTTTTCTGCCTTGTCTCTTCCCATGACCTTGTTCTCCTTTTGATGTTCATTTTGAAGGTGGAGGGTAGAAACAAGCATTCTTTTTTTGCTACTCTTTAAGTCAGTGGTCTTTCTGGGCCTTTGAGTTCTCAGGCAAGGAAAACTGCATAGTCTACCTGAAACTTCTTTCAGATATTCTTAAAAACAACAACAAAAAGCATTGCTTTATTTAAATCCAGGAGCACAAGTAACCACTGCCAGTTCATTCAGTTTGATTTAATAATATTATTTGATTGTCTATTAGTTGCTCAGTATTCCAGTTGGCATTATAAAAGGGCTGCAGAGCACACTTAAAACATGGTTCAAAGATCTTAGATTTCTTACATCTCAGTTGGATAGACAGGCCATAGATTCCTGAAGCAAGTTACAACCTAAGACAGCAGTTTAATGAGTGGTACAGATAATTAGTTTTCTATAGGAGCTTAGAAAAGGAACAAATTCATGATAGGTGAGTCAGGCAAGCTTCATAGAGGGGAAAGAATTGAGCTGATGTTCTTTTAATTACATACTACCAGAATTCTGTTATCCATTCATTTCTTATCTTATACAAATATCTTTTGACTGTTTCCATATCATCTGATACTAACTTCCTTTCCTGCCTCTTTGTCTCCATTGGAAATGCCTCCCATGAGACTAATCTGACAGTAGAGAGGCTTCCTTTTGGCCAGCAATGGGAGAAATATGTGGGAAGAGTTTGGAGTCTGAGTGTGGAGAGCTTTGAATGCCAGCTCAAGGAGTTCGAACTACAGCTCAAAGAGAGCCATTGACCATTTTAGGCAGAGCAGTGAAAGCTTGAAAACCATGATTTCCAGTGGCATTGTTGGCTGTACTCAGTGTGGTTTAGGGTGGAAGAAGCTATTTGGGAGCCTGCTACAATAATTCAGGGGCATAACAGAAACTAATTCTTAGATAATGGCAGTGGAAACTGAAAGAATATTTACTAAGAGAGCAAAGATATTATAGACATGACTGAGTGACCTGATATGAGGTGGGAAGAGGTAAATGGTAGAGAGGAATCAAAATTCACTTAGTTGTTTGACAGATATTTACAACGTACCTCCTGTGTTTCAGACCTTGTGGAATACAGCACTAGAATACAGCAGATAACAAAAAATCCTTTCCTGCATGGAGCTTATATTCTAGGAAGAGAAACAGACAATGCATAGATAAGTCAGTAAATATATAATATATCAGATGATGATAATAAAACAGGGTAAAGGGGATGGAGGTGCTAGGGATATTGCTATTTTATATAGGGTGGTCAGGGAAGGCCTCAGTGATATATTGGCATTTGAACTGATTCTTGAAGGAAACAAGAGATTTTGCTGTTTAGGTCTTGGATGAAGGTATTTCAGGCAGAGAAAAGAGCACATGTCTAAGGCCGTGAGATGGAAGGGTGCTTGTCTGGTTAGAGAAACAGTAAGGAGGCCTTGTGTAGAGTAGGCAAGAGGAAGAGTGGAAGGACATGTGGTGGGAGCTAGGAGCAGACTGCACCAGGAAGGACCTTGGAAGTCATTGGAGGATTTGGAACAGAGGAATGATACAGTCTGATTTCTGTTTAAATAGGGTTATCTGGCTTCTGTGTTAAGAGAGGACTGAAGGAGGAGCAAGGTAGAAGCAGGAAGGATAGACCAATTAAGGAGGCTTCTATAAATAATTCAGGCAGAAGCTGGCAGAAGATTGAAACAGGGTGGTAGCTGTGGAGATGGTGAAAAGTGGTCAAATTCTAAGATGTATTTTGATGATGGAACCAATAGGGTTTGCTGCTGTATTGAATGTGACGCATGAGTTAAAGAGCAGTCAAAGATGACCCCAAGCATTTTGTCCTGAGTGACTGGAAGTTGAAGTTACCATTTATTGAAGAAAGTATAAGGAGGAGCTGCTGATTCTAGTCTGGCTTTGTAACTAGTTAAGTACTTCAGAGCCAGCGAGAAGTGACTTGTCTTAGGTCACCAGGTCTTCTAATTTCTACTCAGTGCTCTCTCCAGGACGTGACACCACACTTCCTGAGTTCAGTTTTAGACATGGTAAAGGGAAAGTGAGGGTAAGAGCTGGAAGGGAGATTTGAAAATTATGAGACACCAAATAAAATTGACAGTTGAGACCCTGAAAGTGAATATTCAGAATAAAGGGCAGCTGAGGCTTACAGAGAGGCTTTTGAAGAATCAGCAAAGAAGAGAGAACAGATTACAACAGACAAGAGGAAAATGAGAATAACATGGCTCTAGAACTTAAGTGAGAAGAAGGCTCCATGACAGCTACTGTGAAAGCATTGGGGAGAGTGGGATCTGAGCAGATGTCATTAGATTTCAGCTTTGGAATCCTGGGAAACGGTGGTGCCCTCAACACAACCTCCTCTAAAATTTTAAGCACTTTTTTTTCCCAGCTAATAATGAGAAGGAATATAATAGCATAAGCCTGAGACAGCAAATTAAAAAAGAAAAAATTCCCTTCCAGCTCTAACATTACCTTCTTGTAAGCCTTCCGCAAGAATCTAACCTTCCCAGGCTTCCATGTGCCCATCTATAAACTGCACAAGAAGCGTACTTTTTGCCCACTTTGCCTCCCGGAGATCATGCAAGGATAACAATGACAAAGGATATGAAATTGCTTTGGAAGAGGAATGTTAACATAAATCAAGATATCCTTTTCGAGTCGACTTAAAGTTTTTAGTTTAAAAAACGTTCTTGATACTTACTCATAATAAACTTTACGTTGGCCTTAAAAAAAGGGGATCCTGACATTTGCCACAACATTGATGGACCTGGAGAACATTATGCTAAGGGAAATAAGCCAGACACAGAAAGAAAAATATTGCATGATCTCACTTACATATGGAATGTAAAAAAGAGAGAGAGCTCAAACACATAGGTAGAGAATGGAATAGTGGTTACCACTGGTGGGAAGTGGGGGAGAGGAAATGGGGAGATGCAGGTCAAGGGACATGAAATAGCAGAGATGTAGGATGAACAAGTCTAGAGATCTAATGTACAACAAGAGGACTAAAGTTAATAAAATTATATTGTATAAGGGATTTTTTGTTAAATAAGTAAATTTTAGGTGCTCTCATCACAGAAAAAGTAACTCTGTAAGATGACAGATGTTAATCTACTTCACAATAGTAACCATTTTGTTATCTATATGTATCCCATAACATCATGTTGTAAACCTCAAATATTCACAATAAAATTTGTTTAAGAGAAAAGCACTTTCCATTAGAGATACGTTAAATGCAGAACACATTGACCAATAAAATACTCTTTTTTGAAACAACATGTAGTATTTCAGTATCATTTTGATTAAATTTTGCTTAATAACTACGTTCATTAGACTCATAAAATCCTGCCTAGGCTTTTTAATTTAATTTAACTTAATTTTGTAGTCCTTGTTACCCAACCACAAAAGCATTATCCCTGCCCCCAAGGCCACACAGGTCTTTCAAGTATTCATAGGTCAGCACTGGTTCTTCTGATGAAACACAGGGCATGGTTTTCCTGCTGACTTTTGAGCAGTCTGTCTATCTCAGAGCTGCAGGCTGAAGCCCCAGTGGGGTTTAATTCTGTCCTTCCAGTCCCCTTCACAGAACAGTATAAGAAGAGTGGGAATGGAAATTAATTGTACCTGCTGGCATTATTAAAGTTATCAGTACATATCCCCTCTTGGGCCACGGAGATTAAAAAGGGTGTTGTAATCAGAGCAGATGATTTCTGACACACTGGATGGGCTTGCTCCTCTGGTTGGATGTAAGGGTGTGATTTGAGCTTGTTGCCTCTGGCTGATACCAAATAGCTCGGGGCTAAGCAGTCTCTGCCTCATCCTCCCACTAGCCCTGGAGGAAAGCCAGGCTCCCACTCTCTCTGGAGCGAAGATCTCTTAGGTGGAAAGTCAGGCCTTCTCACTTAAGACTAGTGTAATCTGGCTGCACTTTCCTCACAAGATGTAGTCAGGTGTCTTGGGTAAGTTAGATCAGATCGTAGAGTCTCACCTTGTTTAGTTTTAAACTGAATGAAATAAGGAATTGAAGTGCTGCTCTTTGATGATTAAGTTCATTTTAGCATTTATTAAATGCTTTCCCCAAGTACCACACCAGGCCCAGAGAATTCTGCCTGCATGCATGCTGTGACATTTGTTGGTTTGGAGGAGAGAAGCCCTTGTTGTAATTTACGAATCAAAAGAGATCCTGATCTGGGAGTGAGTGTCTTATCCTAGCTTTCACACTGATTCACAGTGAAACCTAATTTTGTAGCCTGTCTAGGACTTGGTTTTCTAATCTGTAAAATAAGGATTTGGCCTAATCTTTCTAAGATTTCTCCTTGAAATTCTGTCATTAAGTAAGGGAATTTCTGTGAAAGTGCTTGGCAAAGTTTAGACACTAGACAGATGTGGAGTATTGTGATAGTTCTCAGTGTAGACAATATATTCACTCAACACATGGTTAATTGAATTCCTACTCTGTGTGGTGTATTGTCATGTGCTGAGACTGAAGATGGCATGATGTGGCCCCTGACAGAAGAGCACAGAGTCTAGTGGGAGAAACAGACATGCAAATAAGCAAAGATCATACAGTGTAATAATGGATTCTTCAGTGGAGGGAAGTATGAGGTGAGGTTTGCCTTCTGAAGGCCTTTGTGTCCTAGGAAGAGTAGTAGTGTGGGGGAGGAGAGTGTAGAGATTCCTGGGAGATGAAACAGCTTATGGAGAAATGAGATATGAACAAGTGAAGAGTGTTCCAGAACTACAGGTGGTATGGGTGAGGATGGCTGAGCACAGGACCCTTGTAGGGGGCTGGCAAGTGATGAGGCTGAGGAGGTGGGCAGGACCTTACACGCCACACTAAAGGGCCAGTGAAGTGGGAGCCCCCATAATGTTGGTGTTGTTTTAATTTTTAATTTTGAAATAATTTCAGACTTAAAGAAAGATTGCAAAAATAGTGTAAGAACTCAGGTGTACCCTTAACCCAAATTCCCAAATGTTAAAATCTCACATAATCATGGTACAATGATCAAAATCAGGAAATTAACACTGATACAATACTGTAATCTACCAGTCTTATTCAAATTTCATGAATTGCCCCAATAATGTTTAATTTCTGGTTCAGGGTCCAGTTCAGGATCACATATTGTTTTGAGATTAACTGTCTCCTTATTCTCCTCTAATTTCTGACAATTCCTCTGTCTCCTTTTGTCTTTTATGATTTTGACGCTTTTTAGGGAGAGGAGGGCTGGCTGGTAGGGGCATCTGTACCCTTGACCTTGTTATAACGTTGCACTCTAATCAACTGAGCTAACTGGCCAGCCAATTTTGACACTTCTGAAAAGTTTTGGCCAGTGATTTTGTACAGTGTCCCTCAATTTTCGTTTGTCTGATGTGTCCTCATGATTCCATTCAGAAGATTAAGCAATTTTGGAAATAATACCATAGAAATGATGCCATATTCTTCTCAGTGCATTATATGAGGAGGCACTTGCTGTTGATTTATTTCATTACTGGAGGTGGTCATTTTGATTACTTGGTGAGTGTGGGTGTCTCCCAGGTTTCTTTACTGTAAAGTTTCTACCTTTCTTTTGCACTTTAACAAGTATCTTGTGAGGATACTTTGAGACTATGTAAATATCCTACTTCCTTCTCATCTTTTAGCCACTAATTTTTAGCATCTAAAGATGCTTAACTGAAACAATCCCAGTAATGGGTTTTACCAAGAGACTGCCATGGACAGATTTGTCTTTTAGAAAGATTGCTCTGAGATGACTGGGTATGAGAAAGATTACAAAAGTGAGAACAGTTAAAAAGCTGTTGTGTTAGTTCATTTAAGAGAAGATGGGGTCCTGAACCAAAGCAGCGAGAGGAGGAGTAGAGAAGAAGGGAGAGAAATTCCAGCTATGTTTGGAATCAATGAGCAGGGTTTATATTTGGTGCTATAGATTTAAATGCTGAAAAAATTCTGAGACAGGAAAAAATATTACATTTTCTCTAGATTATCAAGTATCTATATAACTTCTGGGTTACTCATCTGAGAACTACAGCAGCTGACTTTATGGCACATATTGTAGATCTCATCAAATGACATGTTATAAGACATTGCTTTTTCTTGTGGATGACCCTAAGACCAAATTCCTGTTGTTTAACCCAGAGCTATTTCTAATCTCCAATGAAAATGAGCTTACCATTTGGTTATAGGGTGTGATCAAATGAGATGGTGTTCTCCATAGCACAGAGACTGCTTCCGTCAGCCTTTTCTCTAAATTCTGTCACTTGCTGGCTTAGCTAGTATCTTTCTCTCTTGGGTTCAGAATGAGTGCTCTCTGCCCTAACATGGAACCTGGAGCTGTCGGCCATGGTCTTATGATTTGACAGTATCAAGGAAACATTTCTTACTGTCTTTTCCAGAGAAAGAGAGAAAATAAGCAAGCCAGCAAAAAGAGAGAGGGGAAAGGGGGGAAGGCTCAGTTCTCATCAAAAAAAAGCTCCATGGGGGAGATTTTGGTCACTAGAAGGTGGTGAACATTTGCAGTATAGCTTTGCAAGGGAGCTGGAAAGAACATTTCAGTTTTTCATGATGTGGAGTTTAATTGAATTCATAGAATTACTTAAAGAGACCTTTGGAATTGGCCTGAGAACTTAGCATTGTTCCTGACCCCAGGTCAGTGGCCCACTTGAGCTTGGCAGGAGGGGAGGGAGTGGAGGAAAGAGAGTTGAGATTTTTGCTCCAAAAGCTATGGAGAGTACACTCCTTTTATATTTTGGGGTCCTGCAGGGTTTCTGAAAATACCCTTGTGGGTCACAAAACAGTAGTCCTTTGAATATATTTCTGCGACTAGTGATTGGAGCTGATAAAAGTGGCAGGCAGATGATGTAGAAAAGGGGTTATAAGTCCCAGGCAGGAGGTCATGACAATAGGATCTGTGGTTGACAGAGGAATTTCAACACACATTCAAATTAGTTCCTCAGATAGATGGAGTTTCTGAGCCTGCCTCTTGCTATCCTCTAAGACATTTGACTCCTTCTGGCCCACAAGTTTCATGCTTCAGAGGTTCAGCTTAGCATTCACAAATCAACTCAGGAAAGTGGTGACAGGCAGGGAAGCCCTCTTTGGAGATACCACAGCATAGGAAAAGAACATCAAACCAGGAATTAGCTAACTTGGGTGGGGACCCAGGGCTCCAGATGGTTTCTTTGTCTATTTTTCTTATTGGGTTAATTCACTAACACAATTTTGACATTCTCTTCTGAATATTGATTATGCTCAAGAGAAACAGATAAGGAAGGCAAATCTGAATTAAAATCTGGTTCTTGGGTAAGACAACTGAAGTTTTCAGGTTTTGCAAAATTGTGAGTGAGTAGAGTAGAGACAAGGAGAAAAAGGACAGGCAAAGTTGTATGAAGAGCTCTCTTTTCTAGTTCTACATTCTAGAAACCATGCTGATGAATCCAAAAATATATAGATAAAATCCTGTCTTTCTTCTGTTTCTTTGCCTTTTAAAAAAATTTGCTTCTGAATGTCTGTATACTTGCCTAAGAAAATATTTCTCAATCTCTCTGGAATATTTAGGTTTAATTAAAAATTATGAGAACATACCACAAACCCAGTACACTCTTCATGCTTAGGGTTCACACAAAGGGTTGACATGCTCTGGCTTGGAGACCCTGACCCCACCCCTCAAGTTGCTGGTTTCAACCCCACATATTTGGCTGTGAATCCCTAATGCCACGAAGAATGCGGAACTGACGAGTCCACCCCATCTATGAGCTAGAAGGACATCTTGATTAAATTAGTGTCAAGGGGGGTGGAGAAAAAGGCACAGTGACACAAAGGGAGTTTTGAGGAGCCCTGTAGCGCCTGTGGAGAATGAATGTTCTCGTCGAATATGGCCATGACCTGCAGCTCCACACATGCCAGAGACACAGCTCAATTGTCCCCAGGAGTTGGGGGTGGGGATGCTCAGGGGGAGAGGCCAGCCGACGGCCGTGCTCTTCATCTCCAAGTTGAGAGGACAGCCTGGCATGGAAAGGCAGGAATGTAGGAAGGCCTGTTGTTGCTTTCTTTTTGCTATGACTACAGCAAGCAATTCTTTGATTGTGGTCCTTGTTTTTGGAATGGATCAAGAAGTGGTTTTCTTTCCCCTGAGTGTTTGAACCTTCCCTCTGCTCCTAGCTTCTTCTCTGGGTACTAGGGGGACTCTTGAAAGCACCCATTGTCTTCAAGCCTCTTTCCAGTCCTTTCCTTGGGGCTCCCCAAGAAGATTGCTGCCTGAACTCTATAGGGCAAGAATGAGAGGCAGTTCCCCCATGACAGTGGCCACCCTTGTCATTTGCCCATCGTCCTCATCCCATTCATCTTTAAGTCACAAGACCAAAGCAGAGAACAGATGGACTGTTGAAAGCTTCCACAGGACCGCCTGGGTCAGTGGGAAAGCAGTAGTGCTTTCTAGCTGGGTAACTGCTTGGCTCAGTTCCATTTGCACTGTGGCTTCATGAGACATGCTTTTGCCATTTGCCCTTTGAACTGCCAGCTATCCATATAAAGCAAATGAATTTAAAAGCTGGTTAAGTTTTGCATTCCCTTTCTCTAACCAGAATATCAGAGTGGCTTGTTTTTATAGCTCTACATATATGATTCTCTTTAGGATTTAAAGACAGATGCATTGAGGATATTCTTTTGTACAATTCTTTCTGTGAAAGTTTATGGTCTTTCTTCCCCCATCTTCCCCCAATAAGCACCCAAGGGTGCTTACAATATGCAAGGCATTATACAAGATGAGAAGAATACAAATATGAGAAAATAGCGTTGAACAGGAGTATGGGAGTTAAAATTCCAACTCCTCATTTAGTAGCTGTTCCTGTGGACAAATTGCTTGATTCTCTAAGCTTTAGCATCTATGAAATGGAGATAATAATAATAATTCTCACAGTTATTGCAAAGATTCGAAGAGGTTATGCCCATAAATTGTTAGCATATAGTAACCATTAAGTAAATGTAAGCTACAATTACTATTTTTATTAATTACTAATTGCCAGATATAGTCTAGATCCTTCCAAAGCTTATGCTATAGTTGAAAGGGGAGAAGACATTTGCATAAGTAATCAAGTGTAAATGTGATGTGTTCCATAAATGGCATAGATAATAATTGCTAGAGAATCTAATACAGGCAGTAGAGGAAAAGCTCATATTCAGTGTCGTTGTTCAGGAAGACCCATCAACCAATGTGCAATGCGTACTAGCAAAAATCCCATCCCTGCATCTGTGATAGATGTCCTTAATCAATCATCTGACTCTTTTTTTTTCATTTTGTGAAATTTGAAATATAAGAGAGAGATAGAAAAGTATGTACTATATATGTGTATAATAAATGAGTATTTATAAAGCAAACACCGAAGTAACTAACCAGACAGGTCAATACATAGAACCTTATCAGCACCTCAAAAGTCCCTAGTATACTCTTCTCCAGTCACAGCCCTCTACATTTCCTTCACTATCTTAATTTTGTGATAGTTATTTCCTTGCTTTCTTTAATTATATTCCCTTTTTAATTTCTCCTAAACAGCATAGTTTAATTTTGCCTCTTGAATAGGAAAAACACAGTTTTTCTTCTCAATATTCACACTACTCTCAATACCAAGCAATTCTCCAATTCTTTGCATACACCAACTTGGTGTTCTATGAAGGTACTTCAAAAATTTTGTGGAAAAATAGAATTAAAAGATAATATGAATTTTTCCATGAACTTTTTGAAGACCGTTGTAATTCAATTCAATTCTGACACTATCCTCCCGGAGTTAGCATAGGCCCTACAAATTAAGGGCTTAATCCCACAAAACTGTCCCCACTTCAGATGCCAGTTGCAAGTCCAGGTTGTCACCTGTGATTCTGAGAAATTGGCTATAAACTGTAAGTTCTCAGGACCCCCTCATCAGGTTCCATCATTTGGTAGAACAGCTCATAGAACTCAGGAAAACAATTTACTAGATTACCAGTTTATTATAAAAGGATACAACTCAGGGCCAGCCTGTGGCTCACTTGGGAGAATGTGGTGCTGATAACACCAAGGCCGCGGATTCAGATCCCTATATAGGGATGGCCAGTTAGCTCACTTTGGAGAGTGGGGTGCTGACACCACCAAGTCAAGAGTCAAGATCCCTTTACCGGTCATCTTTAAAAAAAAAAAAAAAAAAAAAAAAAAAA
>NW_007726983.1:210555-228425 GCF_000696425.1 Galeopterus variegatus | reverse complement strand
CCTTTTCCGGTCATTTTAAAAAAAAAAAAAAAAAAAAAAAAAGGACACAACTCAGGAATAGCTGGATGGAAGAGATGCACATGGTAAGGTATGGGGCGTGGAGCTTCCATGCCCTCTCCAGGTGCACCACCCTACCACATGTTCACCAATGCAGAAGCTCTCTGAACTCCATCCTTTTGAGTTTTTTTTTATGTAGGCTTTATTACTTAGGTGTAACTGATTAAATCATTGGTCACTGATGACCAACTCAACCTTTAGCCCCTCCACCCTCTCGGAAGTTGGGGGGTGAAGCTGAAAGTGCCAACCTTCTAATCACATGGTTGGTTCCCCTGGCAACCAGCCTCCCATCCATGGGGGCTTTCCAAGTATCACCTCATTAACATAAACTCAGGTGTGGTTGGAAAGGGGCTTGTTATGAATAAAACCAATAAAAGATGGTTCTTTCACCTTTATCACTACTATCACTTAGGAGTTAACAAGAGTTTTAGAAACTGTATGCCATGAATCCTGCATGAAGACCAAAATATAAATACTTATTATATAGCAGCATCACACTTGCTCTTGGAGAACATTAGTGGAATCCTACAGTGTGTAGTCTTTTATGTCTTGCTTCTTTTTTTTTTTGCCATGGTTTGTAAGATTTATCCATGCTGTTGCATAAAGCTATACCTTGTTTATTTTCACTGCTGTAAGGTTCCGCTTATGAATATACCACAATTTCTTTACCCATTTTGTTGTTAATGGGCATTTGGGTTCTTGTCAGTTTTCAACTAACATGAATTATACTACTGTGAACATTCTTATATGTGTATACTGGTGTACATGTGCCCTGATTTCTAGGATATATACTTAGTAGTGAAATTGCTGGGTCGAAAGATAGGCATATCTTCTTTACTATACAATGCTCAACAGTTTTCCAAAGTGATTATTACTAATTTTCAGCCCCCACTGGCAGTGTTTGAGAGTTTTCATTTTTCTGCATTTTTACCAAAATATGATATTGTCAGATTTTTAACTTCACCTATAGTTTTAACTGTTTTAATTTTAACTATTGTCATATTGGTTTCAGTTTACATTTATCTGAGTATTAATGATTTTGAGAACTTTTTATTTTTATTGACCATTTGGGTATATTCTATTGTGAAGGGCCTACTCTGCCTACTAGCTTTTTATAGGTTATATGTGTTGACACATACAAATATTCTCCTACACTGTGCCTTGTCTTTTCTTTTTCTTTGCATATTTTCTTTTTGTTAATAAAAGTTAATAATTTTAATGAGGTTGCATCCATTTTCCTTTAGGGTTAGCACTTTTTCTGCCATGTATGAAAAAGCCTTTCCTACTCTAAGGTATTAAAGATATTTCATTGTATTAGCTCCTAAATGTTTTTGTTTAGTTTTGTCTTTCATATTATGGTCTTTAAGCCATCCCATGAAATGAAATCAATTTTTTTATTAATAGTGGGAGGAAGGGGCACAATTTAATTCTGTTCTTCAAACAGATATGCAATTTCTGTAGCACAATTGATAGAAAATTATGTACTCACCTCACCTCACCCCACACTCACTTTTTTTTAAGAATACATACTGAAGATACACTCTGTAACAGGCACAACTAAGCGCTTTACATGCAGCAAGTAAAGGGGTGAAATTTGACTTTGTTTTTTTTCTTTAGCACTGTGGGACTGCTTTATGAGAGCTCGGTTTTTAGTGAATGAAAATGATGTCAGTAATTAGAAATGGAAAAGTGAGAAGTTTGTGAGCATGGAGCGTCAGCTGGAGTGGAAGGATATTCCACTTGGAATGTCCACAGGCTTTAGGATGAAAAAGAGCACAGGGGTGCGTGAGGACCCTCAGAGGGTGGTGAGTGAAATAGTTTGGCTAACTCAGTGTTGATGAGGAGAGTAGTTGGAACAAAGCTGAAAAGAGCACTGAATGCCAGACTGAGGAGTTTGAGCTTTATCCTGAGAGCACTAAGGAACCCCGAAAGGTTTTATAGGAAAATGATATAATAGTGCCGCATTTTAGAAAGTGTGGGCCTCCAATTCAGGGACAAAGTAATAAGGGCCTGCAATGTGGTAGTGACTGGAGGAATGGAGAGGAAACAGATGTCAGACATATCATGAAGGAAAAATCAACAGCATGTGGCCACTTATGGGAGAGAGAATTAGAAGTCAATGATTACTTCTTTCTGTTTTTATGCTGTGTCACTTAGAAAAGGACAGTGTGCTTTACAAAATTTGAGATAGCTGGTAAAGATGACATTTTCACAAATGTCCAGGATCTAGATGCCCAAACCCTCCTCAGACCCCAAATGGCCCCATAAGCTCATTTTTACAACTTCATACAGAGTTCCTCCTTTTGGTGGACTTAGGATCACCAGAGGACCTCTGAGATTTGAATCTGGATTCTCAATCATTCAGCTAATTTCAGGGATTCCCTTTATTTGAGGTAGATTCATCCTCCTCCTTCTCTTTGATGAATTGTGGTTTTTGAAAAGCCCCTAAAGAAATAATGAGGAACCATATTTAAACCTCAGACTTGCTCCTCTCTTGTTTTACTGCATGATTTGGTTACCATGTGCTGGGAAATGAACAACTTTAAAACATAAATGAAGGCAAGCCTTCACTATCACGAGTATTTTGTTCATTCTTTCATACAAAGCATTTTTCAGTACTTATTGGGTATCCAGAATTGCACTAGACTTGATGAGGGCTACATATAAACATAAAATAATCTCTGTGTTCCAAGTTTAAACTTAAGAGTTGTGCTCCTAGATATTGCAATTTAGGGAGTTCAGACCAACCCTTCTGCTTCATTAAAGCTACTTTCCCCCAAGAGGCATTTGCCATTCTAGAAGAGATTACTGAAGGGTAAAAAGATGAGCAGAGCTTTTTAATAGACTTGTAGGGCTAGCAGGACGAAAACTAGAATTCAAGGCCAAAGGGGGCTGGGGCGGGGGGAGCCCTGGTAAAATTCCCCAGGCTCAGAAGTACAGGCTAAACCAGTAATAGACTTTATCAGTCTCACAGGGATTGAATCCTAGCTTCAAATTATCTTAATCTCTAATTGGATTAAGGTGATCTAGGATAGCTAGTGGCTAGAAGCAAATTCAAATGCTTTGTAGAGGACGATATTAGCATCCTAGGCCTTATGTATCTCTCATTGTTTTTCATATACAATGTTTGATGCTCAATTAAAAATAATTAGGCATATGGTGAAATAAGATGTTACCAAAAACTAAGAGAAACAATAGACCCACAGGAGATCCAGCTAATGGTGTTACCAGATACAAACTTTAAATTACCTATGTTTAATATGTTTATGAAATTAAATGATAAGAACAAAACTGGAAATAATAAAAAACAGTCAACTCAAAATGGATCAAAGAAATTAATGTAAGAGCTAAAACTATAAAACTCTTAGAAGAAAATATAGGTTTAAGTCTTTGTGACCTTGGATTAGGCAATGGTTTCTTAGATATTACACCAAAGCACAAGCAACAAAAGAAAAAATAGATAAATTGAACTTCATCAAAATAAAAAACTCTGTCGGCCGGCCTGTGGCTCACTCGGGAGAGTGTGGTGCTGATAACACCAAGGCCACGGGTTCGGATCCTATATAGGGATGGCTGGTTCGCTCACTGGCTGAGCGTGGTGCTGACAACACCAAGCCAAGGGTTAAGATCCCCTTACCGGTCATCTTTATAAAAAAAATAAACAAAAAAATAAATAAATAAAAAACTCTGTGATTCAAAGGACACTATCAAGAAAATGAAAAGACAACTTGTTGGGAAAATAGAATAATTTAATCAGGCTCCCCTCACCTCAGGGCTGGTTGGGGTGGTTCAGTAAACAAATTGTGTATGGGGGGTGGAGTTGGTGCGCATGCACGGTGCCACCGCCTTGGCTGGCGACTGCCTCAGGTGGATGCCACTCCGCACAGCAATGCTTTCCAACCCTACAGCTTCCAAGGACCTGTTTGCCAGTTACCTAGTTCACAGACCTGCATGTGAGGGGTCTGGGGACCCAGCCTGGTATGTGAAGGGTTTGTGACCCAGTCTGTGAATGGGCTTGAGGGGTCTGTGAGCTCCAGACCCAGCCTTAGCTCAACAATTGGCCCAGTCAGCAGGATTATGGGAAGGTAAAAGAGCCCGACACAACCTATAGAATGAGAGAAAATATTTTCAAATTATCTCATAAGGGTCTATTATCTGGAATATATTAAGAACTCTTTCAACTCAACAAAAAGACAAACAACCCAATTAAAAAGTGGGCAAAAGACTTGGATAGACATATCTCCAAAGAAGGTATACAAATGTCCAGAAAAGTACATGGAAAGATGCTTGACATCATTAGTTTTTAGGGAACTGAAAATCAAAACCACAGTGAAATACCACATTACACCCACTAGGATGGCTATAATTTTACATTTTTTTGTTTTTGGCAGCTGGCTGATGTGGGGATCTGAACCCATGATCTTGGTGTTATGAGGTAGTGCTCTAACCAACTTAGCTAATGGGTCAGACCCAATGGCTGTAATTTTAAAAAGAGAGAGAGGAAGAAAGGAAGGAAGGAAACAAATGTTAACAAGGATGTGGAGAAATTGGAACCCTCATACTTTGCTGGTGAGATTGTAAAATGGTACAGATGCTGTGTAAAACAATTTGACAGTTCTTTAAAAACTTAGCATAGAATTACCCTATGACCCAGTGTGTGGGCAAAAAACCTCAGTTTCTCCTGCCATACTTTCACAACAGGCCTCTGACATCAGATGCATGGGGATTTCTCCCCATCAGCAAGGAAGCAGTCAGTTCTGCAGCAGACACCAGCTGGGTGTCCTCCAATTCAATACCTGGAGATAGTGTCAGACCCCATAGATTGAAGGCTCACTAACACAAGACTGTCCCCCACTTTCAATACCAATCACAAGCCCCAGGTTGTTTTACCTGTGTTTATGACTGACCAGTTATAAATTAGGGTTCCCATGACTCCCTCCTTGGGTTTGATTAATTTGCTAGAGCTGCTCACAAAACATTTACAGAGGTTTACCAGTTTATTACAAAGGATATAGATGAAGAGATGCATAGAGTGAGATATAGGGAAGGGACATGGAGCTTTCATGCCCTCCCTGGCTGGTCCACCCTCCAGGAACCTCCACATGTTCAGCTATTCAGAAGCTCTTCCTACCCCTCTTCTTGGGCCTTTTATGGAGACTTCACTGAATAGCAGTGACTGAAACGTAGACAACCATGTAGAAATGTGATTGAATAAAAAGGGTATGATCTAATACGAAAAGACTGAGTGGGGAAACCCAGCAAGGCCTGTCTGTTCAGATTCTTCTTGGCCTCTCTGTGTGGCTCGGCCCTTCCTCTTGGGTATGGGGCAGAACCCCTTCTGAAATGGGGGTCTTATGACCTACAATCAGACATGGGTAGGGCAGAGAATTTCTTTATGGCAAACTACAAGACAGAAAGGGAGGGGAGGATTAGATTATATTTTTAGTTTCTATGGCATGTGCTGGGGAGAAAAAGGAGCAGGTGAAAGGAGGGCAAGAGAAGGTCAGAGAGAGAGGGAGAGAGTCTGTTTTCTGAGGCCTGCTTCTGAGGCCTAAAACACCCCAATAGTGTAACAAAAGACTGTCTTTCACCTTTATCACTCTGAAGCTGCTTCAGGAACCAAGGACAAAAGGTCAAATACTTTAACAAAAGATATGCTTATTGTTTTAGTCACTTAGGAAATTGCAAGGGCTATGGGAGTTATGAGCCAGGAACCATGGATGAAAACATATATGTATATATATTATATCACACCCAGCAATTCCTCTCCTAGGTATATACACAAGAAAGTTGAAAACATATGGTCATAAGAACTTGCATAAAAATGTACATAACAGCATTATTCATAATAACAAAAAAGTTAAAAAAACCCAAATGGTCATGAAGTGATTAATGGAATAAATTTAAACAAAATGTGGCATATCCCTACAATGGAATATTACTCAGCCATCAAAAGAAGTAAGTACTGGGCCGACCCCTTGGCGCACTCGGGAGAGTGCGGCACTGGGAGCGCAGCAACGCTCCAGCCGCGGGTTCGGATCCTTTATAGGAGTGGCCGGTGCGCTCACTGGCTGAGCGCGGTGAGGGCGACACCAAGCCAAGGGTTGCGATCCCCTTACCGGTCACAAAAAAGACAAAAAAAAAAAAAAAGAAGTAAGTACTGATACATGCTACAACATGGATGAACCTTGAAAACATTATGTAAGTGAAAGAAGCCAATCACAAAATGCCACATTTTGTATGATTCCATTTATAGGAAATGTCCAGAATATGCAACTCCGTAGAGCCAGAAAGTAGATTAGTGGTTGTCAGGAGCTAGGGGAAAGAGACATGGGGAGTGACTACTAACTGGGATCAGTTTTATTTGGGGATGACGAAATGTTCTGGAATTAGGTAGTGGTGATGGTTGCATAACCTTGTGAATATACTGACAAACACTGAATTGTACACTTTGAAATGGTGAATTCTATCTCAATAATTTTTATGTGAATTATATCTCAATAATTTTTTTCCCTTTTTTTTCTTTTGGCAGCTGGCTGGTTTGGGGATCCAAATCCTCGACCTTGGTGTTATCAGCACCACACTTTACTGAGTGACTAACTGGCCAGCCCTATATCTCAATAATTAAAAAACAGAAGAATCAAGCTGAAATTTCAGTACTGAAAAACATAGTAACTAAAAGAGCTCAATGTGTGGATCAAAAAGCAGGTTAGACAAAGCTTAATGAAGAATTAATGAACTGGAAGACAGATCAGAAAATAATATGTACAGAAGCTTTGAGAAATAAAAAGGATGGTGTGATATTATGATATATGTATTTTGGTTTTGATTCACAGTCCCTGGCTTGTTCTAACCTTCCCCTGTCTTTCTGTATTATAGCTGGCCATAAAAAATTCTATGACCTACCCTGTATGATTATAGGTCATAAGATTCCCATTTCAGAAGGGGTTCTGCCCCTTGCCTGGGAGGAAGAAATGGTATACAGATAGGCCAAGAAAATCTGAACAGACAGGGCTTGCTGGGTTTCCCCACAAAGTTGTTAATGTTAGATCATACTGTTTTTTGTTCAATCACATTTCTAAATGGTTGTCCATGTTTCAATCATTCCTTTGTAACAAATCTTTTATAAAAACCCAAGAGCACAGTGTCTGGGGGGCTTCTGAATAGCTGAACATGTGGAGGTTCCTGTGGGGTAGTGTGCCCAGGGAAGACAGAGAGCTCTGTGCACCTTCCCCTGTACCTCGCCCTACGTACCTCTTTGTCTTTAACCTTTGTAATATCCTTTATAATAAACTACTAAATATGTTTCCCTAAGTTCTATGAGCCAGTCAGCAGATCAGTCAAACCCAAGGAGGGGGTTGTGGGGACCCCAATTTATAACCAGTCAGTCAAAAGCACAAGTGAAATAACCTGGGACTTGTGTCTGGCATCTGAAGTTGGGGGCAGTGTTGTGGGATGGAGCCCCACTGTGGGATCTAACACTCTCTCCAGGTAGATAGTGTCAGAATTGTATTGAATTAGAGGACACCCAGCCAGTATCCAATGGAGAATTGTTTGCTTGCTAGTGGGTAGAAATTCCCACACATTCAGTTAATCACAGAAGTATGTCTTCTGTGTTGCTGATTGCTGCTAAGAGTATGGGTAGAACACTGTGGCAGTTTGTGTGTTTTTTATATCATATGGAAAATACAGAAAAGTGCATAAGAGACTTCTGGGGTATGGTGACTAGGTCCAACATGTATATATTTGAAGTTCTAGAATAAGAGAACAGAGAGAATGGGGTAGAAGCAGTATTTGAAGAGATAATGACAGTGTATTGTCCCAAACTAACAAAGACATCAAGACACAGATTGAAGAAGCATTATGAATTACAAGTCAGATAAACACAAAGAAAATTATATGCAGGTGCATTATAGTAAAATTGCTACAAATCGTGACAGAGAGAAATCTTAAAAACAGCAACAGGAAAAAAGGACTTATTACCTTCTAAGGAACAACAGTAAAGTTTACAGGGGACTTCTCAGCAAAAACAATAGAAGACAGGAAACAATGGAATGAAAATATAGAAAGAAATATCCTTCAAAAGTGAAGGTGGGGCTGGTTGATTATGTCAGTTGGTTAGAGTGCAATGTTATAACACCAAGGTCAAGGGTTCAGATTCCCATACAATGCCAGCTGTCAAAAAAAAAAAAAAATCAAAACTGAAAATGAAAATGAAATAAAGATGTTTCAGACAAGAAAAATCTGAGAAAATTTATTACTAGCAGACCTGCAGGAAAAAGAAATACTAAATGGGGTATCCTTTAGACAGAAAGAAAATGATGCCAAACAGAAGCCTGGAGATACAGGAAAGAAAGAGGAGCTGAAAAAAACCCAAACTATATATAACAGTATACATCTAAATGAATATTCACTATTAATATTGTTTAAAAAAACAATAATAATAATGTCTTGTGGAGTTTTAAACATATATATAAAATTAATATAAATGACAGCAATGGGACCAACAATAGAGTCTATGTTTGGGTGAGGATGGGGAAATGGGTTTAAAGGTATTAGTTCAGAAAATGGTAAGAGTATTAACTTATATTAGACTTCAGCAAGTCAAGGATACAGAGAGAGGGAGAAATTTGATTAATAAAAAATAATTCAAGGGCCAGCCTGTGGTTCACTTGGGAGAGTGTGGTGTTGATAACACCAAGGCCTCAGGTTCCGATCCCTATATAGGGTTGTCTGGTTAACTCACTTGGGAGAGCATAGTGCTGACAACAAAAAGTCAAGGGTTAAGATCCTCTTACTGGCCATCTTTTTAATAAAAATAAATAAATATGGGCCGGCCCGTGGCTCACTCGGTAGAGTGCGGTGCTGATAACACCAAGGCCGCAGGTTCGGATCCTATATAGGGATGGCCGGTTTGCTCACTGGCTGAGCGTGGTGCTGACAACACCAAGCCAAGGATTGAGATCCCCTTACCGGTCATCTTTTTAAAAAAAAATAAAAATAAATAAATAAAAATAAATAAATAAATAAATTCAAAAGAAGGGAAGAAAGATTCTGGTAAAGACAAAACTGTAGGGATATAGAACAGAGCAGTGGTTTGCAGTGGTTAAAGGTAGAGGGGGTTTGACTACAAAGAGGCAGCAGGGAGTTTTTGATGGGTGATGGAAGTGTTCTGTGCCTTACACAGATTGGTGGAGGTTGCACAACGCTGTGTATTTGTCAAAACACAAAGAATTGTATGCCAAAAAGAGTGAATTTTACTGATTTTTTTTTTTTATTAAAAGATGACTGGTAGGGGGATCTTAACCCTTGACTTGGTGTTGTCAGCACCACTCTCAGCCAGTGAGCTAACCGGCCATCCCTATATGGGATCCGAACCCGTGGCCTTGGTGTTATCAGCACCGCACTCTCCCGAGTGAGCCACAGGCCAGCCCCATTACTGATTTTTTTTTTTTTCCTTTTTGTCTTTTTTTCATGACCGGTCACGGATCGCAACCCTCAGTGTCGCGCCCGTACCGGACCGGGACCGGCCACGGGATCGCAACCCTCGGTGTTGCTCCCGCACCTCGCTCAGCCAGTTAACGGCCGGTTTGTATGTGGGATCCGAACCCTCGGCGGGAGCACCGCCGCATTTCCCAAGCGGCGCACTGTAGCAGTGCGCCACCGGGCCGGCCCATACTGATTTTTTTTTTAATGGAAGAAAAAAATAAGGTTAGAAAGGAGAGGAAGGGGGAACACAGAACAGGCAGGATAAATAGAGACCAAATAGCCAGTTGGTGGACTTAAATCTAAATATATTAGTAATTGTATTAGTCAGGGTTCTCCAGAGAGACAGAATCAATAGGATATGTTATAATTATGTGAGAGGGATTTATTAGGGGAATTAGCTCACGTGGCTATGAAGAAAATTCCCACAATAGGCTGTCTGTAAACTGGATGCCAGTAGTGTGGCTCAGTCCAAGTCTAAAGGCCTCAGAACCAGGGAAGCTGATGGTGTCCTTGGTGTAAGTCCTGGAACCCAAAAGCTGAAGAGTCTTGAGCTCTGATGTCCACAGATAGGAAAGAATGGTGTATCCCAGCTCCAGTGGATCGAGAGAGAACTTCGCCTCTTTCCTCTGTCTTTTGTTCTCTCTGGACCCCCAGCGGATTGGATGGTTCCCACCCACACTGAGGGTGGGTCTTTCACACCCAGGCCACTCAGACTCTCACACTAATCTCTGCTGGAAACACCCTCATGGACACATCTGAAAAGATTGCTTTACCAGGTTTCTCAGCATTCCTTCATCTAACCAAGTTGACATCTAGAATTAACCTTCATAAGTCCACCCCTTGTCAACTTAGTGTCTGTACTATCTCCTTAAATCACACTTACGGACTTGTTTGGGGCCTGTTTCTCCTTTCTTCTGGCCTATTCTTCCCCTTTGGAATGGGAACGTGTACGCAATGTCTGTTCCACCATTGTTTCTTGGCAGTAGATAAATTTGGTTTTGACTTGTACAGGTTCACAGCTGGAAGGACTTTTGCTTTTGGTCTCAGAGGAGACTTTGGACTTTGAACTTTTTTAAGTTGGTGCTGGAACAAGCTAAGACTTTTGGGACTGTTGGGTTGGAATGATTGTATTTTGTGTGTGAGAGGAACATGAGTTTTGGGGGGCCAGGGGTGGAATGATGGAGCTTGGATGTGTTGTCCCCTCCAAAACTCATGTGGAAATTTGATCCCCAATGTTGGAAACTGATTGAGTCATGGGAGTGGATCCGTTATGAATCAATTAATGCTCTCCCTGGGGAGAGGGGAGTAATGAGTGAGTTCTCGCTCTATTAGTTCCAATGAGAGCTTGTTGTTTAAAAGAAACTGGCACCTCCTATCTCTCTCTCTCTTGCTTCCTCTTGCCATGTGATCTGCTTGTACCCGCTGGCTGCCTGCCACTTTCCGCCATGAGTAGAAGCAGCCCAAGGCCCATGCCAGATGCAACTGTCCCAGAATCGTAAGCCAAATAAGCTTCTTTTCTTTATAAATTACCCAGTCTCAGGTATTCTGTTATAGCAACACAAACAGACTAAAACAGTAATTACCATAAGTATGAATTGACTTACACAAATTAAAAGACCGATTTTCTGACAGATTTAAAAAAAAAAACACTGAAGTGTATGTTGCTTGTAAGAGAACAGATGTATCTTAAATACAAGGATACAGAAAAGCTTAAAGCAAAATGATAGGAAAAGAGAGCTATGATATAAAATCAGGCCAAATAGATATTAATGCAAAAAGTATTATTAGATATAAAGAGGGACATTTCCTAATAAAGATTCAAGTTACCAAGAAGTTTATACTTAATAACATAACCTTAAAATATATAAAAAATGGACAGAAAAAAGGGGGAAATAGACAAATTATCAACCCCAGTGAGAGATTTAATACACCTGTCTATCCAATGATAAAACAACTAGACAAAAAAATCACTAAAAATATAGAAGATTTGAATAACAACAAACTTGACCTAAATGACATATATGGGCAGTGTGCCTAACAACTGTAGATAGATACACATTGTTTTCAAGTGTTCATGGAACACTTATAAAGTTTAAGCCTGAATTTAAGTGGAAAATGGAAGGGCTTAGGTGAGAAATCAGAGCTAGAGATTGGAAATCTCCAGTTCCAAACTCTGGACATTCTCCTTCGCACAATTAATGACTATTTAGTGGTAGTGAGGTACTGGGAAGCGGGAAAGTGTCTTCCCCCAAGGATATAGATTTTTTAAGTGTAATGTGGGCCATGCCTGATGGGAATAGCTGCACATGTGATGAGTGCAGACAAAGACAAGAAGCTGGAAATCACCATGGTAGCTGAAGAAAGCCGATCCAGACTCAAATCTCCATCCCAGCCCCAAGGAAATGCGTTCTAATTCTTTGCCGGTAAAGGACTCTACTCAGTCTCCCAGAGTTGGCCTTATGCTCCTCATGTCCAACCTCGGCACTCATGGTGTCAAGAAGATGCTGTCTTCATAACCCTCTGGAAATGCAAATCAAAACCACACTGAGATGTCATCTGACCCCAGTTAAACTAGCCATTATCAAGAAGACAGAATAACAAATGCTCGTGAGGTTGCAGAGAAAGGAGACCCCTCCCACACTGTTAGTGGGACTGTAAATTAATGCAACCATTATGGAAAACAGTATGGAGGATCTTCAGACAAACTGCAGATAGAACTTCCATATGATCCAGCAATCCCACTCTTGGGTGTATACCCGAAGGAATGGAAATCATAATGTTGGAGGGATACCCGCACTCCTGTGTTTATTGCAGCTCTATTTACAAAAGGCAAGAGTTGGAACCAACCTAAATGTCCATCGATGTACTACTGGATAAGGAAAATGTGGTATATATACACAATAGAATACTACTCTGCTATAAAAAAAGAATGAAATACTGCCATTTACAGCAACATGGATGAACTTAGAGAAAATTATGTTAAGTGAAATAAGCCAGGCACAGAAAGAGAAATACTGCATGTTCTCACTTATAAGTGGGAGCTAAAAAAATACATAAATAAAAAAAAAGAAAGAAAGATACAACAATCCCAATAATTGATTGAATTTTCAAAAGGAGAGAACAGAACTGAGGCTGCCAGAGGTAGGGAGGGAGGATAGCAAGAAATTGGTAAAGGTCCACAGAAAATGATTACATTGTGTAAGGTTGAATATACTAATCTTGATTTGAGCATCATGTATTGCACACAGGTATTGATACTCAGAGCTGTACCCCACAGATATGTTCATTTAAAAAAAAACAAGAACGCTCTGGAGCCTCTTCCTTTCTTTACTGTCGGACTCTAAGGTAACTCCAAGAGTTCTAAAATTACACAGATCCCTCAATGAATTGATTTTGCTGCTGGGTTTCTCTTTCTTAAAAGTATTTTATCAGTGATTTTCCCAGTGCCCCATGCATTTCCTGTACGGGTGCTGCTGTTTTACTTCTGACCAGACTGCCCTCCTCCTCTTGGTGTTGACACTGCCAACTTTCAGATGAGCTCTGTTAACTCCTGTTCTTCCAGCCTCCTCCCGGCCCAACCATCTGGGAGGCACACTCTCAGATGGGATTCTTCCCATCCCCCAACTCCTGGAATTCCTTATTATAGGAGGGTGTATGCTTTCAAGCACCTTATCCTTCTGGCTCTTTTTTCCCCTTCTCTCCTAGTTCCAAGCCATTGATTGGTTTTCCTCCTGAGTTCATTTTATAGCTGCTGAGAGATTTGTGCTCTTGTGCCTATTTGATTTTGTTTCTTTTGTTACTTGTGTCTCAGTCTACTCAATGGTGCCAACGGTCACCTAGATACCATTTCTATGCCGTTAGTGTCCTGCTTGGGGTGATCACTCGTCTCCAGAAGGACCTCAAGAAATGCTTTGGCATGAGAGATCAGGGCCTCCACTGAAATCATTATCTGGAAGAGGAAAAGATGGAAATTTGCCAAGAAAAGATCACAGTGGTGGATTAACAAATGAAGGCTCAAACTTGATTGTCTCTTTCATTTTAAGGGGTGTTTTGAGCTTGCTTTCTTAGTATCGGTATAGGTCATTCAAAGAGATTGGAACAACCATCGAGAAACATTTAGAATGTTATATAAGACTGTCTTTCAGACTGTGCCATCAGAGATCTTGGAAGAGCAAAGCTTCTTCCTGGCCCCACCCTGAACTTCCCTGTGTCAGTCCAGTGGTACTCAATCTTGTTCCGATTATGTTTCCCTGAGAAGAGACTTTGGTCAATTTTAACAGAGCATGAGCATCCACAGAGGGCAGAAGCTGAATCCAAAGAGTTCATGCCAATGAATGGATTTTCTCCCAGGTCCACTAGCATTACTTGTGGGTTATCAGGTGTGATTGCTCATACTTGTCCAGAGCCTTTGGAAAAGGCTTAAGAAAATGGCTTTCAGAAACAATTACCCTAGAGGAGAGAGGTCTTGGATTTCATTAAAGTAGAACTTGGTGATGGAGAGTCTAGGTATTCTCTGACTTAGGCAGTAGGGAGTTCCTACCTTTGGACATTTAATTTATGACCCCAAGTCCTAGTTGTACAGCTGAGGAAGATCTTTTCTGTTTAATCTACCTGGAGGGATTAAAGGTAATTGTATCTTTCTTATTTTCCTTCTACCACCCCCACCCCGCCATTTCCTCCTTTATGCTTTTTTTCTTCTTTGTTAGGTGTTTTTTTTTTTTTGTTTGTTTGTTTTGTTTTCTTTCCTCAGGAAAACTGCGTGCTTTTTACAGAGTCATTGTTACCTTAGTTCTTACTGAAACTGGGGAGGAATATATTAGATTGTGCAATAGCAGGCATAAGGAAAAAAAAGAAACTTCTTCCCTGTGGGTCAATCCATTTAGAGGGATTTAGCTGCAATTCCGACTGGGAAGTAGCTTCTGAGGCCTTTGCAATTCTACAGATCATGATCATTAACATGTTTGACAGTATATAAGGAGGCAGCACAGTGTGGTGGAAAGAGCACTGAGTGGGTGTTCAGAGAGCTGGATTCTAATATTAATATTAGCTTACATTTATTGAACATACTAGCTGCTGGATTCTGTTTCTAGCACTTTATATGGACTATATCATGATTATTATTATCCTGGTTTACAGATGTGGAAGCTGAGTCAGAGTAGCTAAATAATTTTCCTGAGGTCATACAATTGGGGAGTAGAAACAGAATTCAAATTCTGCTTCAGGGCCTGCATGTTTACCTTCTTTTAATATTGCATGTGGTCCCTGATGGGATACTGAATAGCTGTGTGATCCTGGAAAAGTCTTTTCAATATTTTGGGATCATCTGTGAATTGTAACCAGAGGGAGTTCATGTGGGTAACCTCTGATGACGTCCCCCCTTAATCTATATGAAGAAAATGCAGCTATATTGTTTTATTCTTACTTTATTCTTATTGTTTTGTGAAAACATAGCATTTAAGTCTAAACTAAACTTTGATCTAATCGACTCAGCAACTGATTATTTTATGGCTACGAGGCAGTAGGCAGGACATGGAGGACAGAAAGATGCTTAAAAAGTCTTAATCTATCTCTTCCATTAGTTTTAGACAGTTTTATAATTTTAGTAGCTTTGGAATTTTTTAAGACTAAGTTCTTAAGATATTTAAACAAGAATCTAATAGAAAAAAAAGAATCTAATTGAGAAACCATTCATATTTCAGAAGATGAATTCTAAAACAGGTATTGGGTCTTAGATTGTGTCAGGTTTCTGACATTTTCTTTTATAATATGACTTTGCCACTAGGAGAGTTTAACTATACCCATTAACTTCTGAGTGAAGGAGCTACTGGTGACATTAGTTTTTATGGTGCTTATGAGCTCAAGGGATTCTTTAAAAATGTGACTGCTTTGGGAGTCACTTATACTAGAGCAGTATCATTATAACCTGAAATGTCCATTAGTAACTTAGAAAGACAAATCAAAGAAAAAAGATTTACTATGTGATAGCTGGATTTTTTGAAATCAGATTCCTGTTTCTGGCAAGCTTGCCTTGGAATTAGGTTATAGTGTAGAAACCTCTTGGCTGAAATAGGAAAAAAAATTGACCTTGAACTAGAAAACTAACTTAAGAAATTTCACTTCTAGTAATGCCTTTGAGATTGGAAGAATTGTGTTCTGATAGGCTCAAACACCAGAATGAACTGTTTTATATTCAAACCACAAGTGTCTGACACATAATAGATGTTCTATAAATATTTGCCAATGGATTTTTTATTGCCCCCTCCCTAAAATCCAGCCACTTTCCCCCTTGTCAGGATCCAGTAATTCAACCTGCTTTGAAACATCAAGAGGGCAAGTTATTTAGCTCCTGTCTTGGTTGCTGGGCTCCAGTCCTTAAACCACTATTTTCTTTATTAATTTCATAATTACAGTCTTTTATCTGTACCCAGTCTTTTTAAGCCTGTATATAATGACTCATTGATGCGTTGTAAAATGAATTTAGTGAGTGATGACCCAAATCAAAAAATAGGAAAGAAGAGAAAAGAATAGGAAATATCAGAATGCACTGTACAGAAGTACTTTTATGTAGACACACATATTACACTGGCTTGCAATAAAAAAAAAACATTTTTTGAATATCCTGTTCTACCCATCTTCAGAAGGTAAAAGCACTTCTAGTGTCCCTCTTGTGGCAGCTGCC
Organism: Galeopterus variegatus; assembly: GCF_000696425.1. Taxonomy (NCBI): domain Eukaryota; kingdom Metazoa; phylum Chordata; class Mammalia; order Dermoptera; family Cynocephalidae; genus Galeopterus; species Galeopterus variegatus. Next base: position 212,200 of record NW_007726983.1, on the reverse strand, counting down.
AACCTACAATTCAGTATATTCGTACTTTATATGACCTTGGGCTCCTCAAACTATAAGGTCCTAACTGGAGCTCAGCCTTCCTAGAGCCATCATGTGGTATCCTAACCAATGAGTGAATGCTGAATAGAAAGAGTCCTGCTTGCACAGATGCAAGTAGTATGGCCAAGGGGAAATCTAGAAGTCATGCCTGAGCTCAGATCTGGCCTGAACTCTCAGCATGACACTGCACAACCTATTTTTGTGGACTGATTGGATGGGGGAGAGGCCAGACACAGTGCCCACTATCACCTAGCACTGGCCCTGCTGCCAAATGACCACTCCTTTTAGTCCTGTCCTCCCCACCAACAGCATTTCAGGCAAAGCACCAGCTTGTGAAACTTGGCCTCTTTGAAGTGGTGAGCAAGTGCCCCTGAAACCATCACCCTATGTCTGGTGGTGCTTTTCCTGCTGCCAGAGCTTAATATAGAGTTCACGTCTCTTTCCTCTGAAATCTGTAAATGTACATTAAATTTTAAACTGTTTTGGGGGTTTTTTTTTTAACAATTGGTCTCTGAAGTATCTATGAAGTGGAAAGAAGATGCTAGCACTGGTGGAGGAGATGTGTGCCCTTGAAAATTGGATTTGTTTTTGGAAAACTGCTGACACAGGCTAATTGGCAGAGAACTAAATGACCGTACTGTTTCTACCAGCTGACAGGCTTAGCCTTAGAACGGGGCTGAAATTAGCTCTCACTACATGGCAGAGACATGCCTTCCTCTTTTTTTTTTTTTTTTTTTTTTTTAAAGATGACCGGTAAGGGGATCTTAACCCTTGACTTGGTGTTGTCAGCACCACGCTCACCCAATGAGCTAACCGGCCATCCCTATATGGGATCCGAACCCGTGGCCTTGGTGTTATCAGCACTGCACTCTCCCGAGTGAGCCACAGGCCGGCCCCCTTCCTTTTTTTTTTTTTTCTTTTTCTTCCTCTTTCATACAAATAGGGGGTAATTTTGTGCCTGTCAAATAATACAGCTTTGTAGTGTAGATAGCCAGTAAACAACAGCCCCATCCCCACAACTTGGAAAGCACACTAGGGTTGATCTAAATAACTAGATAATCAGGTAATGGGTAATCTCCCTGATGAGGACTGGTTTTAAAGCCCTTTCATAGTTGGTATTCTTTAGGAAATGCTAATAGACAAACCCATCGAAGCTCAGGAAATGTATCGATTTACTTTATTTTATTTATTTATTTGGCTGCTGGCTGCTATGGGGATCCAAACACTTGACCTTGATGGGGAAACATACTGATTTAAAGAGGTCCAAAGATGAGCGACCAACCTAGCATCCATGCAGCCTAGAATCCAGGCAGCCTAGACCGTGTATCCTGGTGTTTCCGTACATCTCTGCTACATATTCTATATTCTGTGAGCAAGGAGACTTTGGAATATTACAGTATTGGGGACCCGAGGTTGTCAGTTTCAATTCTGTTGTCCAATGCTGTTATCTGTTGGAAAAGGAAGCTTCCCTACCCATTTTGTAAGCACACAGCTGGCAGGAGTTGTTGCAATCTTATTGTCTTCCGATCAGCCCCGCCTAGGTAGCAGGCATAATGCCCGCTCTCCCCCCCCCCCCCCCCCCCCCCCCCCCCCCCCCCCCCCCACC
>NW_007726983.1:203278-210316 GCF_000696425.1 Galeopterus variegatus | reverse complement strand
CCCCCCCACTACCCTGCAACACACTCTGACCAAATGGTTGTGGTGAGTTTCAAAATAAAAGATCCCAGCACCATCGCACTTCCTATCCCATAGAACCAGCATTGCTAACTGTGCCCCATCTCTATTCTAAATTTAGGCCTCTTTTTTTTTTTTCCAGGCAAAGATTACTATGCAAACATTTAAGAGAAAAACTTCACCCAAAGTAATTTTTTCCCCCAGCTTCTATTTGGTTTCCTGCTATGTTTAGATGACTCATTCTCTTCCAAGAAATTTTAAAGAAAAGAGATGCAGGCTGTATATTAGCGCACAAAGACGGCTCTGTAAATTCTCTTTTTCTTCTCTGCCTAGAAACCCCTGGCTTTTTTATGGGGAATGGAAAGGCTCTACAGTCTTCATTGTCATGAACTCAGCCTCATCAGGTTTTGTTGTTCCCGGGAATAAATGTCCCCCTTGTCTTTGGGTGGGGCACTCTTGCAGCTTCCCAGCTCTATCAACCCTTCCGTAGTGGCCAGCACGGAAGCCCTTCCTGGGGCTACGCTTTTCCCCCAAAGGCACACAGTTAAGGTTTCTGAAATAGAGAAGGGGTGGCCTTTTATCATCTGTGAAAGGAGAGGCACAGGCAATTTCCTGCTTCTCTCTGTGTGTCAGAAATGCTTCTGATTGACGGGGGCTTTATCATACATTTTAACTGGACTAAGCTGCACGTGTATTCCCAGCCCAGCGCTCAGTCAGAGGGAGCGGTAAGTCAGATGGCTTCAGCAGCCTGTTCAAATAAACAGGGATAATAGTGGAGTGGTCCTCCCAACTAATCAGTACGTGAAAGGAAACATCTGCCTGCGCTTAATTGCTATTTTATTGGTTATATTCCCCCTCCCCCAACCCCGTCCCCTTGTCTCCTCCCTGCCACTTCCACCCCTGGGCTAAGTTATTTAAGTCATGGGTAAGCAACAGGGTAGAGGAATAGGAGGAGTTTTCTCTTTAACCTCTGCCATTTCAACATAAGGAGGTGGTAAGAGAGGATGGGAGGCTGGCAGGGGGAGCTGGCCTGGAGGCAGGAGGGCAGGGCAGTGGGAAGCGATATTCGTGGTCAATTCCTGACCCTGTTGCTGATTCTGGGGTAGTAGTGAGTCATTTCACCTCACTCCACTTCCTTGGACCTCTGCTGCTTCAGTGGAGCTCAGCTTTCCTCATGATAGGAAGGAGAGGCTGGCACGTGAGATTGCAGATGAAAGACATTCTCTCTGTGGCCTCTTCTAGGCATAGAGGTCACTGGGCAAGAGATGCTGGGAATGGTAAATTTAAGACTGGCAAGGTGCCCCTGGAGCCACACGTATTGTAAAGCATCTGGGTCCCTGAGAACTTGCTCATTATCTTGTACTCTATGGTGTGAGGCCAACCAATCCTATGCTGAACAGGGTGTTGTTTGAAACGAATATGGACTCAAGAAGCCAGATAAAAGATCATGTAGAATCATAGAACGGCAGAGGTTGGAAAAGACCTTAGGAATATTTTAGCTGAAGTCTTTCATTTTTATGGAAGGGAAAACAGAGGCCCAGAGAAATTAACCAGGTTATCTGAAGTTATCTCCTTGGTGATGGAAGAGCTGAGAATAGAAGAATCTTGCAATTGCTAATATAGGGCTCCTTTTGCTCTTCTCCCCACTATGAGCTGTAAAAATTCTTGCCTACTCATGCCAGGGGTCACATGTATGTTATACTCCATAGTGAATACCTTAATAGAAAAATGGGCAAAGAATACCTTAATTGAAAAATGGCAAACCATAAAAGAAAAGTGAAAAGTACTGACAAACATGTTTAAGAAAATGCACAGGCTCACTGGAATCAAAGGATTACAACAATAGGATACCCCATCAAATTGTCAAGACAAAAAAGTGAAATAGGCATTCTTATATTCTGCTGGTGGTATTTTAAATTGGCAGGTTTTTTTTAAGGGCAGTATAACAGTATAAATGAGTAGTCTTTGGCCCAGAAATGTTCCTTCTAGGGGAAAATAATGAAAGGTGTGTGCATAGATTATGTACAAAGTAATTTAATGCCTCACTCCACTTCCTTGGACCTCTGCTGCTTCAGTGGAGCTCAGCTTTCCTCATGATAGGAAGGAGAGGCTGGCACGTGAGATTGCAGATGAAAGACATTCTCTCTGTGGCCTCTTCTAGGCATAGAGGTCACTGGGCAAGAGATGCTGGGAATGGTAAATTTAAGACTGGCAAGGTGCCCCTGGAGCCACACGTATTGTAAAGCATCTGGGTCCCTGAGAACTTGCTCATTATCTTGTACTCTATGGTGTGAGGCCAACCAATCCTATGCTGAACAGGGTGTTGTTTGAAACGAATATGGACTCAAGAAGCCAGATAAAAGATCATGTAGAATCATAGAACGGCAGAGGTTGGAAAAGACCTTAGGAATATTTTAGCTGAAGTCTTTCATTTTTATGGAAGGGAAAACAGAGGCCCAGAGAAATTAACCAGGTTATCTGAAGTTATCTCCTTGGTGATGGAAGAGCTGAGAATAGAAGAATCTTGCAATTGCTAATATAGGGCTCCTTTTGCTCTTCTCCCCACTATGAGCTGTAAAAATTCTTGCCTACTCATGCCAGGGGTCACATGTATGTTATACTCCATAGTGAATACCTTAATAGAAAAATGGGCAAAGAATACCTTAATTGAAAAATGGCAAACCATAAAAGAAAAGTGAAAAGTACTGACAAACATGTTTAAGAAAATGCACAGGCTCACTGGAATCAAAGGATTACAACAATAGGATACCCCATCAAATTGTCAAGACAAAAAAGTGAAATAGGCATTCTTATATTCTGCTGGTGGTATTTTAAATTGGCAGGTTTTTTTTAAGGGCAGTATAACAGTATAAATGAGTAGTCTTTGGCCCAGAAATGTTCCTTCTAGGGGAAAATAATGAAAGGTGTGTGCATAGATTATGTACAAAGTAATTTAATGCAGTATTTTTTTTTTTTTGTCTTTTTCCGTGTCCGGCAATGGATCGCAACCCTCAGTGTCGCCCCCGTATCGGACCAGGACCGGCAACGGGATCGCAGCCCTCGGTGTTGCTCCCATGCCTCGCTCAGCCAGTGAGCGGGAACCGGTCTATACGTGGGATCCGAACCCTCGGCGGGAGCGCCGCCGCACTTCCCAAGCGGCGCACTACAGCAGTGCGCCACCGGGCCAGCCCGAATGCAGTATTTTTTATTATAAAAAATTTAGAAGCAAAGTAAATGTCCAAGAATAAGAGCTACATCATATAATGTATTATAAAGTTATAGAAGAATAGTATATGGGGAAATGTTCACAATATACTTTTAAGTGAATGAGTTACTAAACAGTGTTTATAATGCAATCCCAATTTTGTAAAAATAATGAGAGATTAGAAAAATATATAACAAAGTCTAGAGTGGTGACTTCTTAGTGGTAGGGATTGAGGGTTACTTTTGTGGGTTTTTTTTTTTAAGGTTTTCTACAGTTTCCTTATTTATTACAATAAACATATATTACTTTTATAATCAGAAAACCATATATATATATTAATATGTATATATACATATATATATATATATACATTTTTTTTTTAAGATGACCGGTAAGGGGATTTTAACCCTTGACTTGGTGTTGGTAGTACCACACTCTCCTAAGTGAACTAACCAGCCATCCCTATTTAGGGATCCGAACCTGTGGCCTTGGTGTTATCAGCACCACACTCTCCCAAGTGAGCCACGGGCCAGTCCTAGAAAACCATATTTTTAAGGTAAAGATGCATACATCTTGAAAAAAAGCAAGATCTTAAATGATTACGTTTCTGACACGAAAGGCCTCTTCCTCTCTGCTTGGGAGTAAGCTATGCCAGGTGGCAGTATTATACCTTCTGTTAGAAGGGCATTGTTGATATCTGAATTTTTAGTATGAAAGAAATAGAAGGAGCTGGCAGAAGATAAATAAGGGCTTCCCCTCTCAATGACCCAGTGATGCCAATGAGGTTTATTGGGCTTGGCATGAAACACTCAGTATAGAAGGGTGATGATTTTCTTCCTTCTTTCTCATTCTTCTTCCTTTCTACTGTTCTCTCTATATAGTTAGATGCTAGCCCTGGGTGGCAGCAGCAAAGGGCCTGAGAGCTACCACTGCTCACAATTAACCGGTTTAGACTCCTTAGTGTATACTATCAGAATCAAGTAACATTAGCTAATCGCACAACCAGTTGTTATTGAAGTACTACTGCCCTGGAAATTTGGGATAGAAGTAGAGCAAGTAAGAAATACAGTTCCTTCCTGCTTGGAGTTTTCTGATTAGTTACGGAGTTAGAAGCCCTTGAACATTTATATGCTTTTTCCTATCTCGTCCTATTACACATCTTACTTCCCTTCACAATCCTCTGGAATGTGTGACTACAAGTATCTGAGAAAGCATGTTCCACCTAACAACAGTTGCCAGGTAGGATGTTGCTTTCAGGCCTGCTCTTTGGGGACCAATTGAAAAATCAAAGGCTACAACCCATTCCCCCCCACACACAATTGCCTTTGCTTGGCTATAGAAAGGGCACATTTCATTTTATTAAAACTCTTGGAGTAATCTGACCATAATTGGGTCTGATCTGAGTGGTTATCTGATTTGCTGGGTTAAATAACGGGCCCTAATTGAGTCTGTGTTATTTGTAGAGCTGGTGCTGCTCTTGTCTTTGTTGGTCCCTCCTCCCTCCTCTGTTTCCCGATTAACCTTCATTCCTCTTTCCTTGCAGAGTAAAGAAGTCGGCCAGCAGCTTCAAGATGATTTGATGAAGGTCTTGAATGAGCTCTACTCGGTAAATCAGATGGGTTGTTTGGCTCTTTTACAAGCAAAGGGGAGCAGCATTTGGCAGCTCGCAGCCAAAGTCATGTCAGCAATAGAACTGAGCTAAGGTTGAGGACAGTGCATGGTCCCCATTGGGAGTGACCCCACCCATCTCTTTTTTTAAACTCATGTTTAAAGTTCAATAAGCCAAAAAATAATTTCTCGGGGGGCTGGCTAGTTAGCTTAGTTGGTTAGAGTGTAGCCTTATAACACCAAGGTCACGGGTTCAGATCCCCAAACCAGTCAACCACCAAAAAAACAAAAAACCCCAAAACTTTCTCAGAATAAGATCCCTCTTCTGCTGTGTAAGCTCACCCTAGCTTCACTTGGGTATAATCACTAGAGACCAGCCAAGGTCCAGGTCAATAGCACAACTGACCCCACTTGCAGCAAACAAGAGACCCTGAACCTAACGGCAAGGAACATAGCCTTCTATATACCATTAATATGTGCCTACTGGAAACGATTTCTTGTTCAAGGCTTTGCATCAGATCTTGAATTGATCTAGCAGTTTGAGACTAGAGCGGCTGTTCTAGAAGGAAGCACAGTCCTAAATGCCCCTAATATGAAGTACCAGTTCAGGCAGAGAGAGCTTGGCACCAGCTTCCTGGAGTTTTTAAAGGCCAAACCTCAGTGAAGAGGCAGGCTGGGGGCTTGGAGAAGAGAACACAATCTGTTCTGAAATGACTAGCACTTCAGGCACGTGATACTGTGGCAGATGCATGTTTCTTCATGCACTGAGAGATGCTGGTGGTTGTTTTTTCCCCAGCCATGTTTCATTATTTATAATTAAAACAAACACACACTCACACATGCACACCAAGGAAATTTGTGCTGCCGGACAGGGAACACTTCAACTGTGCCACTAATGCCTTTTACGGACCCCTTCTCTGACTTGGCTGTGACAACCCTCTGTGTTGTTCTCCAGAGATGCCCCATCTTGTTTGGAGGTGAAATTGATTTCCTGTATTTAATTGCTTGTTCGCTGCATTTTTTTTATTATTAAAATATTTTTGCTGCTTTTCTTTTTTTCCTCTTTATTTTTTTAATTCACAGGAAGAACAGGCATGCATCAGAGGCATTAGGGATCAGAGAATTCCATGTTCTTGATCCAGAAATCTAGGCGTGGTCATTTTGTCATGGCAGCTGTTAAGCAAGTAAATAGGGTAGAGTAGTCATCTGACTTGTCTGCAGTGATGCTCAGTTTGTTCTGAATTTCTACTCTGTGACTCTTCTGCTCTGAAGCCAAGTAAATAGATGGTACCACTTGGTTCAGCTCTCAAGTTTTCATTTCTCTCCAATAAAGTAAAGTCTTTTTAAAAATAGAAACATGTCAGTGTGAACCATTTTCAGACTGGATGAACCTTGTCTTCTTAGTGCTTTATTTCTGCTCTTTATTTTTGGAGTGTCTTCTAGGCATCAAGAAGAGCTAGTACTCCTTTCTCCTGGCAGAAAATTCCCTAAGACAGAAAATGACACACATAGTCATTATATAAATTATTTTATTTTTCTGGAAGCATGTTGGGCCTCTACTATTTGCAGCTGTTTCTTGGGAGGAGTAGGCTGAATAACCAGCAACCCCAAACCAACTCAAATTCAGCATGCCACTTCTGCAGTGGGACTGCAGTGGCACAGGAAGAAGAGTGTTTAAGGTTCTGTTAGCTTTTACCCATGGTCCTAGATCTCTTCCTGTGTTATGATTAAAAAAGGCAAGTGAAAGGGTATCAGCTGTGTTGGAGTGAGGAAGAAACCCTGGAACTTGCTGCTCCGGTCTGAGGAGGTCTGAGCTGTACTTCAGCTGCAGACTTCTGGCAATCCAGTATTGGCTAGCTGCTTTACTGGCCACTCTGAGGCCACAGTCAATGCAGAGCATAAAATCTTCCCACTGATATTCAGATCCCCATACCAGCCAGCCGCCAAAAAAAAAAATCTTCCCGCTAATGTTTATACTGACAACTGGCTGAGTATGGTGTCCCCTGTTATGAGGTGAATTGGTACACACTCTTGTAATCTGTCCAAGGCCAAAATATTTGATATTTTCTTCTAGTACGCAATGGGAAGAGTAAAAAAGAGTAGAGGACACCAGAAAGTTCCAGAAAAGTCAGAAGAGTCTGATGCAGTGATTCTCAAGCAGGGTGTCCCCCCCCCCCCCCCAGAGACATTTGGCAATGTCTGCAGACATT
>NW_007726983.1:90490-203103 GCF_000696425.1 Galeopterus variegatus | reverse complement strand
CCCCCCCCCCCCCCAGAGACATTTGGCAATGTCTGCAGACATTTTTGGTTGTCGCCACTAGAGGAGTTGGGGGTGCTACTGGCATCTAATGATCTAGAGACCAGGGATGCTGCTAAAATCCTACAATGCACAGGACAGCTGCTCCTTATTTTCCCTACCATATTTTTCTTCCTCTTCTTATCTCGCATCTGCCCCTGCCCCCACTGCCCCCAACAAACAAAGAATTATCTATCCTGGAATATCAACAGTACCAAGATTGAGAAACCCTGGTCTAGTGACTAGAGTCTCCTGGATTAGGCAACCTAGATTCTACCCTGTGTTGACCACTAGCTCTATGGTCAAGAGCTAACTTGGAGGATATCCCTAACCTCTATGACCCTGGGATCTCCATATCCTCTTTGTACTAGTATCTCTATATCCTTGGGGGGTTGGGGTACCGTGGGAGTCATACTTTCTGAAATATCAGACTATAGCTAAGGGTCAAATGAGTTTGAAGATTCTTTAGGCCATTAGAAAATTCAGAGAATAGAATTATGAGTTTTTTCTTCTGGAGAGTGAGATAAGTTTAGGACTGGTGTAAATAATGCACTGTGGGATTAGGTAGACTAACTACTCCGGTTTTGCCTAGGACTGAAGAGTTTCCTGGGACATGAGACTTTGAGTGCTGAAACTGGGAAAGTCCTGGATAAAACAGGATGATTGGTCACCCTGCATGGGACGGTGGTTTCATCACAGGCTTTGGGAAACTATTTGCTGTAGTTCTTAATTCCTCTCTCAGAGGAATTAAGAACCAACAAGGGAGACTTTCTTGTAAGGAGCTTCTACCTTATTTTATCTTAAGGGAAGCTGGGGAGGGCCTCTAGGTTCAGTTACCTTGCAGGCAATAGAAGTTACTTGGGCACTGGAAAAAGGAAACCAAGGATGTAAGAAAACCTACCGTACTTTTCTTACTCTTCTTACCTCACATCTGCCTCTCATACCCATGAATACTTATTTTTGAGGAACCAATTACCCAAGGGTTGGTAATTTAGTTCTTTTAAACCTTGATGATCCAAGGGGCAAAAGGCCCAGGTGTTCCCAAATAAAGATGCTTTTGGGCAAGAGGCCCAGAATCCCACCACAAGTGGCCAGGTGCCCCTCTGCACCTTCCTCTTTTCTGCTGAAGGGCCTTTGATTTCCCTGACTTGGCATTCTCTGCCAGGGGCTGCTTCCCACAGCTGCTATTCCAAGAGCAATCCCAGTGAGCATTCTTCTCCACGTGTTCTTTCCCCCCATGATGAGCTGGCTAGTTTCTAAGCCATGGCATTAGTGATTTTCATTTTCTGACTGATGCTCTGGGAATGCCTTTGAAGTCAGAGCACACTGCTTCCCGAAGAGCTCTGGGATTGTCTGCCTCAGTTGTACGTAGAGACTAGGTCTGGAAAATCCCAGCAAGCCCCCCAAGGAAGGAGTGTTTGTGGAAGCACTAAAGCCACATGGACTAACTGAGTATGAAGAGTCAAGAAAGTCCTAGAACTGAGAAAGAAAGAAGAGGTTTCGAGATACTCTGGGGCTATTGTTGTCCCAGAGGTTTTGTGCTTCTGTTCTCCCCCTAAATATGTATCCCTTTGACTTGGTGCAGCAGCTGTTTGCTTGCAGAGTTACTTTAGACTGGTATTCAGCACCTGTTCCCTTGAAACAGTGGCAGTTAATAGTCCCCCAACTCTTCTTGCCTGTTAGAGTCTGGCACTAGGCACTAGGGATACAAAGACAAATATGAGATGTCCTTAAACTCAAGACATTTAGTTTTAATAAGGAGAGACAGAAAAATAAAGCAGCAAGTAAAAAATGAGGTGATAAGAACTCTTCTACATGTCTGCATAGAGGAGGGGCATGAAGTCAGGCTCCTTAGACAGATACTTGACTTGAATCTTAATTGTCGACAACTCTTTCATTGTTCTCTACCTGTTCATTTTTTGTTGCCTCCACCTCTTGTTTCATGATGCAATATCTTTTCATTTCTCATTTATCTCTGGGCCTATGATTGACAGATTGTTGTCAAATTTTTCTTTTTTCTATTTCCTCTAAATTGCTTGTTTGGGTCTTGGTCTTTCGAATTAGATATTTTCCTTAAATGTCTGGTAATCCTTAGTTGCCTGCTCATATTTTAAAGTGAGGCACAAAAAAGTTCTGTGCCAACTGTGGCTTTTACTGTACAGTGATCTGACTGGACTGTGTCCTTGAGGAAGCCCTAACATCAGTATTCATAGGTCTTTTATCTTGGATGGTCAGTTGCTGAGAGAAGGCTCTTTTGATTTTCCACTATGTCTGGGGGCTGAGTTGTGAAGAGGCCTGAGACATCTCAATGTTGAATACAGAATTTTCAGTTGATCCTCCTATTTTAAGTTAAGTATCCTTTATCCTCAGTGGAGCCTGGTGTCCCCCAGTCCATGGACCCTCCCTAAGAGAATAAACCTCTAGCCTTCTACTATTGTGGGGGAGGGGATCTGGGAGTCTAACTCTTCTCAGACTTTCACTAGTTACTCTTGGGTTTAGCTCCACCTTCATCCCACCAATTTCTCTTAGGGCCTCTGTGATATAAGCCTGGTTGTTTCGTGGCTCTCCCTACTTTTGGTTTAGGTTGTGGTAGGTCAGTTACTACTTGCCTACCTGCTTTTCAGCTTCCATTTCTATTCTTTTTGTTTTCCTCCATTTATAACTGAAAAAATAATAATAATAAAAACTCCTTTCTATTATTTTAATGTAGCTTGGGGAGGTAGCAGAGCTAAAGGCATGAATTCAATATTTAGTTTTTCAAAGTAAAGTGAACGCTCTTAAGTAGAACTGAAAATTTAAACTTCTGAGTTTTTCCCCTCATTTGTGTTTGCCTCATTATATATGTGTTTCTCCGAGACCTGTCTTGACTTTCCTGTTTCTTCAATTGTTTTGGCATCAGTTATTCAAGCATCAGCCTCTGGGTACCTGTTTTCCCTTGAGTTGGAGGGCACTTGTAATGGTTCTCCTGTATTTCCACAGAGGAGAGATTCAGTGTCATTAAAATGTCTTTTGGGCAGCCACTTGGATGGTTAAACCACCGTGTGCATATGATATATTTCCCAACTGTGGAAAAGAGAAGAAAACACAAAAGAAGAAATGGCGTTTACATTTAGGAAATTATAGTTTCTTAGGCTAGCAGTTCTTTAAGGAAAAAAAACAATATGATTTGTTGATTTTTATTACTCTGTTGTCTCATTGGCACTATTCTTTGAGCTCTCTTTTATCTCTCATGTTCAGTCAGTGTTTTCTGTTTATTTATTATGCACCTTCATGAAATAGAAAATCACTTTCTTAAAAATCATTCACTTTTTTTTTTTCCTTTTTTTTTTTGTCTTTTTTTTTTTACTGACCGGTAACGGGATCGCAACCCTCGGTGTCGCGCCCGTACCGGGGACCAGCAACGGGATCGCAACCCTCGGTGTTGCGCCCACACCGCGCTCAGCCAGTGAGCGGGAACCGGTCTCCACATGGGATCCGAACCCTCAGCGGGAGTGCCGCCGCGCTCCCAAGCGGCGCACTCTCCAGTGCACCACCGGGCCGGCCCAAAAATCATTCACTTTTTTAACTGTTTACTCTAGCATTTGAATCCCTGGTCAGATTCCGATGAAAAAGAGACAAAGAAAAGCATCCAATCTACCCTTCTTCAGCCAGGATAAGAGAAGCCTCTTTCCCACTTCTTAGTCAACCTGGAAAGCTGGAGGTCTATTTGAATTACTTAGAAGGCTTTTTAATGCCATTGGTTGTTAAATATTGCTTTTGTATGGAGAATATGCAGAGTATACACAGAATAGATCTTATGGGAAATGGTGTCAGGTTCAGAATAAGGTGAAGCTGATTTAAAATATTCTGCATCCAAAATGAGACATAATTTAGATTCTAACGTATTTTGATTTTGACAGTGTCCCAGTATTTTTATTCCTATCTCCATCTCCAGCTGATCCTAAGGGATTAGTATACCCACAAAGTCCCTCTAACCCAGGTTTTCTCAACCTCAGCACCATTGACATTTTGAACCAGATAATTCTTTGTTGTGGGGGGCTGTGCTGTGCATAGGATGTTTAGCAGCATCCCTGTCTCCTACTCACTAGATGCCAGTAGATCTCCATGTTGTAACAATCAAAAATGTTTCCAGACATTGCCAAGTATTCCCTGGGGGCCAAAATAGCCCCCTGTTGAGACACTTCTCTAACTCAAGTCCATAAATAAAACGAGTTTCGCTTTTCAAGACTGACTCTCTTGACTATACTTAACCTTTCCTCTCAAGTAATTCAGCTACAGTCCTATGCAGGAGGAGAGTTACTGTTGCTTTGTAGCTAAAGAATGTGGACTTTGGAGTCTGGTGGACCTGGGTTTGAATCCTTATTCTGCCATTTACTAGTCGTATAATGTTGGTTGTGACAGTAAATCTCTTTGAGCCTCATTTCCTCATCTGTAGAAGTAGAAATAAAAACATGTCTTTCACATAGCACGTACTAAATGGTAGAGATTAATATTAATAATGTACCCTTGCTCTTCTCAGTTGTGCTCCTCCCACCCTGACACATAGCACGTACTAAATGGTAGAGATTAATATTAATAATGTACCCTTGCTCTTCTCAGTTGTGCTCCTCCCACCCCCATACACACATCCACCCTAACGCCTATACTCACTAACTCTCCCTCTCAAAGAAATCTCATGGCATCTACATTTCAGTGCTCTGGAACTTCAGATTGCTTGGTTTGTTATAAAGCATTTTTAATTCCCAGATAGAAGCTAGAGCCTCCTGGTGGGAAACAGAAAGCTCCAACAGAGTGGAGCAGGCACTGTGTGGCTGGAAGTAGTATGTTTGGGGGGGCTGGAAACAAGCTCAAGTTCCAGGCTTGCCGGCCTCCTCATGAAGAAACAGGATGGGACCCCTAGACAGTTGCTTTAATGGAAAACTTGAAAATTGTTTCTCTCCTTTTATACTACTTCCTTCCTGTAGCAGCTCCATTTACACTTGGTAGGGATTTATTCCTCCCCAGCCTCTCATTTGCATTGTTGTGCAGGTTTACAGTCTTCATAGGGTAGTGGTCTAGATTGTAGAATTGCTGCAAGGATGAAATAGAAAATGTGTGTGTAGCACTTGGCACAAAACTAGGAATATACTAAGTGCTCAGTAAATGATAGCTGCCTTTGTTACTGCTGCCGCTGCTCTAGTTGCAGTGGGAAAGAGTGTCTGATCTAGATAAAACAGGCCAGGCGATCCCCAGGATGCCAGGCCAGTAGAAAGAGCTTCTGGAGGCTTTTCCTCTTCCCCATTTTATATCTGAATGGTACAAAAAGTGTAGGCTACTCCACAGGATGTACTCCTCTTTGGGATTCCTCACCAGCCCAGGAAGGCTTTGCCCTTTGGATCTGACAGTGGTGGTGTTGTTTCCTATCTACCTGGTACTGTGAAGCAACTAATCAGTAGAAATCACTTGGCCAATATAAAAGAGTAACAATTACAAATGATAATAAATAGAAGTAAATAATACGAAGAGACATGAAGTCATTTCAATAAGACACGTTGGCTAAATTCAAATACTGCTTTCCTGTGCTTTGGAGTGGTCTTTGATATATAATGTTTGCTGAACCAAACACTTCTGGATTCTTCTCTTAGGGGTATGAGGATACCGCTTCATGGGGGAGAGGTCCAGCTCAGTCTGTTGGTCTGTAAAGCAGAGATTTAACCCCATCAGCTTGACCTCTGGGGGTGGGGGTGGGGGGCTGTCTTGCAGGTCATGAAGACATATCACATGTACAATGCTGACAGCATCAGTGCTCAGAGCAAACTAAAGGAGGCGGAGAAGCAGGAAGAGAAGCAGATTGGTAAATCGGTAAAGCAGGAGGACCGGCAGACCCCACGCTCCCCTGACTCTACCGCTAATGTTCGTATTGAGGAGAAACATGTCCGGAGGAGCTCAGTGAAGAAGATTGAGAAGATGAAGGAGAAGGTTCGTGTGCTCCAGCAACTGTAGGGGCTGGGGAAGAATGTTCTAGAAGGCAGTACTAATAGGAATTTCCCAATAGGCACCATGAAGAACAGAACGGGGAAGGTATGGGTTTCTTTAGTGCCCAATTGACCAAAAGTGAGTCCTTGCTATCTGCCCTGGCAGGAATACTAGGTATTGAAGAACTTAGGTACGTGGGCTCCAAGTTTTTAACCTCTAGCGGATAAACAGGAAAAAGTAGTCACCTTTCCCAGCCCATTTTCCAAACAGAGCTAAATATTCTATTACTTGGGGGTGGGGAGAGACTGTAGACTTAGGGCTTGGTTTCAGGTGTCAGGTATTTGGGGGTAGGGGTAGCAGCACCTCTCTCAGGGTGGCAATGCAAGAATGGAGAATGGTATTTGAAGACATAATCAAAGTGGGGCACGCATCTGAAGTAGGGAGACTCATTAACCTTTCCTGAATTGATCTACATTATGCCTTTGAATCTCATTAAACAGAATTAGAACCCAATTTAAGGCAGACGCGCAAAGGGAGTAGCAGCACACTTGCGGTTCTTGAATGTACTGTACTTTCATCTTTTAGAGAACAATCTCCCCTTTAAAAAAAAGTAAACTTGAACTTCTGTTCCCTTTTCAGCGCCAAGCCAAGTATACAGAGAATAAGCTGAAGGCCATTAAAGCCCGGAATGAGTACTTACTGGCCTTGGAGGCGACCAATGCATCTGTCTTCAAGTACTACATCCACGACCTGTCGGACCTTATTGATGTAAGTGCTTAAAGCCTGGGGCCTGAGGGCACCTCTTTTCTGGTTTCAGATCCTCATCAGACATTCCCCAATTCTGTTGTTCAGGCATCTGGGGCATTTTGAGAAGAGTTACAAAGATAGTAGCCATGATCCATCAGGGCCTTGCCACATACTAAGTACCAGGTGAAGCACTTCACAGTTTATCTCACTCAATCCTCACTACAGTCCTGGGAGGAAGGCATTATTATGTCTATTTTTACAGATTAACATTCAGAGAGTTTAGATGACTTTTACCCAAAGTCAGTTAATAAATGATAGGGGCAAAATTTGCACCCAGGTCTAATTACCAAACCTATGTTCATAACCACTATGCTCTTCTGTCTGCCAGGAAATACTCCCTTACTTCAGCTACTTGTGCATAGAAGTGAGCAGCAAGAGCTGAAGAGTTAGAATGCCATAACTTAAACTTATATAGCACTTAATGTTTCTCAGTATTATCTCATTTGATTGTCACATCACCCTTATTGATAAGCATTGCTTTCTCCAATTCGTAGTAAGGAAGCTAGGGGTCCAGAGGGTTAAGAGACTTACCCACCCAAGGTTACACTGAAGATTAGAATACTGTCGGGAAGGTATCCAGATGCTCCTGATACCTGGTACATTCTTTTTGATTGGTGTCCAAAGATGATTGAGAAAAGCAGGTTAGTAGGCACATGTGTTGTGCATGGGGCAGGCGCCAGGGATAGGCTTTTTGTCTTTGACCTTGTTTCTCCTGCTGCTTCCCCTCAAACCTTAGAGTTGAGTCTTATAATCCCTCTCACCTGCAGACTCCAGTCTGGCCTAGTCTGAGCCAGTCCTAAGTGAAGCTGTGTAAGTATATCCATTCTCACCTCTCTCTCCAGTCGTTGCATGGGGAGTCTGGAGCCAGCTGATTTAGCACCAACATCCCAGTCTCCTCTCAGAGGCCTGCCATTTGCTTCAGGCTCTTGGTGGCAGCAGTCGGACTTTGCAAGCCTCTAGCCAGACCTCTCATGCTTTCCTGCCTAGGTTTCGCTACAAGCAAACCTGCCACACTTTACAATGTCATGTGGGGTTCTGGTCTAAGGTTCACTGTTATATAACTAGCTGGGTCCTCTAGGCTTGTCACTGAACTCTTCTAGAACTCTGATTTGTTTCCTACCCCATCCTCCCTCTGGCAAACTGAAGAACTGGACTAGACCACTGGTACTTAAATCTGGCCTCACATGGGAGTTGCTTGAGGAATGATTCTAAAATACAGATTTCTCTCTCCCTTCAGCCAGGGATTTTTGATTCAGTAGGTTTCAGCCTCTTAATGCCCTGGGTGTCACTGTCTCACTGGGTAAGTGGAGCCCTGGTCCCTGCTCAGGCACCTTTGTTCTCTCTGCTTGTTGATGCCAATCGGAACAAAGTCCTTCAATGGAGGTCAAAGCCCTAAACAAGATCCTTTCTTCTCCTCAGGGGAGCAGCTCCTCACTACTGGGAAGAAGGCCCACTCTCTCAGCAGGAGGAAGAGAATCAGTTTCTTTCTTATGTACAAGTTCTAGTTATTTTGCACTAGTACAGTATCAGACTGGGCAGTCTGCTACACCTCTTCTACTGGATTGTCCTCTTCTCTTTCTTTTGCCCCCAGGGCAACTGTTTCACCTCTTTCACCAAAATACTATTCTCAGGGAAAGGCAAGGGCTACTGCTGTATCCATCACAACCTTTGCAATTCATAGACCTTCCATCAGATGTGAGCAGGTGTTTTAAAATCAGTCCAAGAAGCAAGCTATTTTGAATCTTATTTTCATCATATTAAAAAAAAAAAGTCTGCGAAGAACCTGATTTCACAGGGTGTGGTGTGAAGTGCCACTGAAAAAGAAGCCCGCCAGCCTCTGTAGTCCTCAGCCGGGCATGGGTTTAGGTTCTGTGAGCAAGTCCACAGTGGCAGCATTCCGGGCCACACAGGTAATAAAGTTGCTCTTATTTCTTTGCTGCTGTGTTTTCATTGTATCTTGTTTGTTTGTTTGTTTTGTTTTTTGTTTTTCCTGGGGTGAGGACAGATTAGTTACTCTTTTTTAAAAAGTTGGTAATATTATCCTACTCTATAAATGTTCAGTAAATGTTTATTTGAGGTGAGGCTGTGTGCTCAGCATCAGAGATACAAATAGAATAGACTAATTTTTGTCCTAGAGATATTCATAGACTCTAGGACAATGTTTTTCAAGGTGTGGGCTGTGATCCATTTAAGGGAGCCATGAAACCACTTTTATGGCTTTAACCTGTTTTTTTAAGTGAATAGACTATGCTAGACCAGAATAGTAAAGAAAATATCAGTTTTATGTTGTGAAACTTTTATGTTAGATATGTACGTGGATGCTTGCACACCCATGGGTGTGGGTGTGTGGGGGTGTGTGTGTGACAATATAAGATGTATTTCTCACTGTGTGTTGGGGGCCAAAAAAAGTTTGAGAGCCAATGTGCTATGGACAAAGGAAGGTCTCTTAGTCTCTGTAAGCTCTGTGAGGGCAGTAACCAAGACTTCTCGTTACCTGAGCAGCCCGCAGTGCTTCATATATAGCCGAGCACATACTATATTCATCGAAGGAACAGAAGGAGAAGATGAAGATGCTCCTCTAAGCCAAAATTTAGTTTTTTTCCTGTACCTTGTAATACCTTTTTGGGGTGTAATGGGCATACAATGACTGAACTTAAGTGTTACAGTTTCCAGAGTTTTGACAAATTTGCACACCCTTATAACCTACATCTCTATAAAGATATACAATAAATGTCTTGATAAAAGATATATTTCCATCACTTCAGAAAGTTCCTTGCATCTCTTCTCAGTCAGTCTCCCACCCCAAGGCAACAACCACAGTTATGACTTCTTCACCATGAATTAGTTTTGCCTGCTGTAGAACTTCACAAAGATGGGAATATACAGTATATACTTTTTTCTATCTGGCTTCTTTTGCCCAGCATTATGTTTTTGAGCTTCATCCATGTTGTTTGTATGTATTACTAGTTTCTTTTTTTTGCTGGCTGATCTATGCAATAAAAAGGGCCAAAAGGGTGCTGTGGCAATGAACCGACAGAGCAGAAATGAGTGAAGAGCCTGAGTATGTTGGCATCCTGATCTTGACAATATCCAGAACTTGCTTTAAGACATGACATCAATCTTGTTCCAGTCCATTGCCATCTGTGTTATGTACACCATTCTGCCTCCTTCCTAGAGGTTTTAAAGCTCAATGTGTGCTTAAGGCATTGAGGATAAGTGAAAAGAAGTTATTTTTGTCAATGCCATTACACTGACACAAGGACTAGCCTCCAGCTTCTTTTTATAGTATGGTATAAGATTTAAACTCAGGCTATAGGAATCCACGTGAGGCATATGACACACACCATCAAAACCTTGACTTTGGGCCAAAAAGACATTATAAGCTCACTTGGTAGTGTCTAAGAACTGTAGGCTCATTGGAATGTAATTTTCTTCCCCCATACTCCTGTGGCTTTCTCAACCCAGAAGCAGATAGATGAATGAAGAACAAGGCATTGTCCTCATGCGTAGCTGGAGTGTTGTGTATGCCGAGTGCATGGATAAAGAGTCTGTGACACCATGTATACCTAAGTTGGACATGAGAGGACTTGGCTTTCTCAACCGGAAATTTTATTAAGGGCAGTTATTTTTCTCTTCTGTGCGAACTTGAAGTGGGTGTTATGAAACACCCTTTTTTCTTTTTCACGTCTTCTCTAGAGTCTCTGGGTGAGAATATCAGCTGGTAAAGAGTTAATGAGCTATCAACTGAAGTCAGCATACATCTGGATGGACTGTCATTAAATTCTTATAAAAATTGATTTCCCCTGAGAAAGTTTTCATAAAACATTTATATAACCTAGAAATGGCCAGGGGAGCCCAGCATCACCACAGAACTCATCAGAAGCCATGGAAAGCATGCTTTGTCCCCATCATGAGCAAAATAATGTGCTGCCTCTACTCACTGGGATTCTCCTGGGAGCTGGAAGTATTCAAATCTCATTTACCTAACCTTGCCAGATACTGCTTCTTTGCTAAAGGCTCAGTTTCTGGCCATTGTCCCTACAGATATGTAGGTGGCCAAGGCTGTGGAAAACTTATTCTGAATCTCCCAGGTTGGCTGGAGGCATGGAGGAACCAGAGGGCACACTACGAGTCAGCCCTCCACTCACTGACACAGAGAAGCTACATAATGGTTATATAAATAGAGACGGTGCACCAGCCCTGGAAAACCCTCTACCTTCCTTAGGCCATACAGAGCCAAACTAATGCCCTTAGTGCCCACATCTACCCACTTGACCTATGTCAGTATTCAGCTCAAGTGTATTATTTCCTGAGAGGCTAGAATCTGTACTTGTGGCATCAATCAACTGAAGTTTATTAAATTCCTACTGTGAGCAAGGCCTACTTGTGAGCAGCATAAAGAAGGAAAAGACACTGGCCAAGCCCTCAAGAAGCTTGCCTTCTGATTGAGGTGATATGAAACAAGTCACAGAATGAGAGAGTATAGTCTGTGTCACATGAGGGCTGTAGATGAGTGTAGTTCTGAGTGGAGACCAGGGTTGCAAGGCTGGCTGGCTTCTCAGAGGCTGGGAATTTGATTTGGATCTTGAAGACTGGGCCCAACTCCAACAGGTGAGAAGAGTGGCAAACATTTCACAACATTTCAGGAAATGCTGGGAGCCGAAGGGCAGTGGATATGGGCATATGGATGATCAGTTTGCCAAGTGTCTAAATGGTGCCAAATATATGTAAATATATTGCCCATTAGCCTCACAACAACCTATGAGGCTGGTGGTGTCTCCATTTGAGGCTCAGAGGGATTAAGTAGCTTACTTATGGTCATATAGCTGATTTGAGGCCTATGTAGATACTCTAATTTGTCTTTGGATTAGAGCAGATGAGTCTGAAAAAGAAAATAGAGGGACATGATGTTGGATGGGTAGATTGAAGACGATTACAATTTGTTCTGGCTGTTAGACATTGCTCAAATTATTTAACTTCACTGAGCCTAAGCTTCCAAGTCTGGAAAATTAAGATAATACCAACCTCATTGGGATTATTAAGAGGATTAAAATGTGAGAATGTATATAAAGCACTGTCTGGCATATAGTAGACTCACTTAGTGAATAGAAGCATTAAATTTCCAAACTGAGGAAGGAACATTTTACCTCAGAGAAAAAACACAAGGTATTTTAGGTTCCTCAATGGGGTGTAGCATATTAAAAGTCACCTTTTAGGAAAGTGAAGCAGACAGAACTGATGTAAGATTGTAAGGGTATGAATTAGGGTAGAGGTGGTAAGACTGGAGAGGAAAGGGGAGTTACCAAAAAATATGTAAAGGTTTTTGAAGGGCGCCCTTCTTCTCCCTAATTCCACCCCCACCCCCCACCCCCGACACACACACTGTGGGCAGCACCACTTCTGTTTATTAGACTTACAGGCCTAGAGTTCATTATCAGGGTCTACATAGAGTGAGTCAGGAAGGTTTACAGGTTCAAGGGCAGCCTGGTGAGGCCAGCAGCATCTCCCAGAGGAGGAAGGGCTCCTGCACGTGCAGTGTCCCAATCAGCCGCTTTTGTCTAGTTTCAATTCGCTCTTCCCTCCCAACTGGATTTAATGTCTTCCCATCCTCTGCCTCTAGTTAAGCTGTAGCTGCCATTATTCTGCTGCAGCCAGGCACCTGCCAGGGCCCGTTGGCAGTGTACCCAGAGCCCAGCCCAACGGATGCTCCATCGCTGAGCTTCTTGTCAGATGCCAGGAAGGAGGAGGCACGTCACATGCTTTTTCTTCTCTGACAGTGGCTGCTTCCAGTGTGATCATGATGAGAGGGAAAGGCTACAGGGAGAGTTGATTTGAAGCTTGCTTATGCAATGAAATGGCAATCCAGCAGATGGCCTTACTCTATCCATGGATTCTTCTCTGACGTTTCTTCTCAGGTTCTGGACCTCAAAGCTGCTTAAGCAGTAGAGGGGATAATGGATGGCCAAGGAGTTTGGACCTCTGTGTCTTTTTGGAGGGGTGGGGAATACAGAGTTACAGAATGCCATCACTGAAGAGGGCCTTAGGGATTATACGCAGTACAAGGATTTTTAGACTTTTTCTCTAGCAGAAGAATTCTTTCTTCAAATCAGCCTTTACATAGAATCGCAATATATAAAATAGAAAAAAGAGCAGGGCTGATTTTGTTGAAGGAGGGATAGGAGGCTCCAAGTCCTACTGGTTAGATTGTTCTTTTACCCCCTTCTCAAGGGCAGCCTGAGCACTGGCTCAGAACCTTAGAGCTGTGGTCTTCAGTTTGAAAACCACTGGCCTGGTCAAATCTGTTCATTTTACTGTCAAGGAAACAGGTTCGGGGACAGGGAGTGGCTTTTCCAAGGTTGCTTGACTGCCTACAGTGCTTTTTAAAAAAATATACAGTTGCCTCTTTCATACTATTTTCTTTTTTCGTTCTGCTGTAGAAAGTCAGAATCCTTTACGTGATATGAACTTCCCCACTAATACTTATGTTTAGAACTTTTTAGTCTTATAAAGCTATTTCTGTAGGGCAGGGGCTTTAGTATAGAAATCCTCGGCCATAGCTAAGGCCTGCCCTAGAACATCAGAAGTTAGGTGGGGGTGATGACCCATAGAGTCAGACCCCCATTCTCTTCTTCTCCCACCTAGAGTTGAGTTTACATAAGTTAACTGCTCTTACAACACTCCTGACTTCTGATCCCTGAATGCTGAAAAGGCCTGGCTTGGCTGGCCACAGTAACTCTCAGGGAGTGGCAGGCTGTGTTATTGTTGAATTTTGTTATAATGGCATCTCCAGATAAGCCTGAAAATGGAAGAGGATTCTCTTTAATTCTCAGCTCTTCTCATGTTTATGGAATAGCACTGTACAGTGCTCGATTACATAATGGCACTTTGTCCTTATGAATCCTCTTCCTTCTGACCACCTCACAGTCCTCTAGGGTGTGTTTAACCATTGACGTGGGAGTCAAGCGCTGAGATGTCTCATCCAGGTCTCAGAAGTCAGAATGTCAGCCTTCTTCCTGCCGCACAGCCAGTCTCATTGACGTGGTCAAATCCACCCTGCAGATGACCCTCCCTTTCCACCAAGCCTTGGGGCTGTCCATGGTGTGCTCACCTGTCTTCTCCTTCCCACAGCAGTGTTGTGACTTAGGCTACCATGCTAGCCTGAACCGGGCTCTGCGTACCTTCCTCTCTGCTGAGTTAAATCTGGAACAGTCAAAGCATGAGGGTCTGGATGCCATTGAGAATGCAGTAGAAAACCTGGATGCCACCAGTGACAAGCAGCGCCTCATGGAAATGTACAACAACGTCTTCTGTCCCCCTATGAAGTTTGAGTTCCAGCCCCACATGGGAGACATGGTGAGGCCCTCTCCCTATCCTCAAAGGGGTTTGAGCACACTTGTGTCTACATTCACTACTCAGACCACATTATTTTGTGGGGCAGAGGCCTGGTAGTGGCTTCCTGTCAGGTGGATGAGGGACATTCTGCAAACAGCTATTGAGTGCCTGCTGTCCACCAGGTGTGACTGTAGACATTGGGGAGTAGAGCCCTCAGGGAGCTCTGATGAGTTTGGGAGAGAGTTAGAAATATGCATAGGGAGGGGCATCCGAAGGGGCTGGCAGGATCAAAGAAGGTGAAAGACAGCAGGTGTATTCTAGAAACTACTAGCAGTTCATCATGGAGAAAGGAAAGTGCTCCCAGGGTGAGGCTGGGAGAAGTGCAAGCTGAGATGGGGCCAGGTCCCAGAGGCTTTTGTGGGGGAGGGAGAGCTTAGCAGGGGAATGATGTGATTTTGTCATTTGGCAGAGTTCTGAAGGCTCTTATTCTCCTGGGTTTAGAAGATTGAGATAAAGGGCATAGTTTCACTTGGGTATTGAAAAAAAAGAATGGGTACCTAGAAAAGACAGGAGCTCAGATGTCATCCCAAAGGCCTGATGCTGGTTGCCCAGGTCGGGGGGCCTTGTTTTGGACTCTTCACCTCCAACGACTAGAACAAGAAGAGCCTAAATAACTAAAGTGAGAGGAAAGAGAAGCTCCTTGGTTTTCACTGCTCTGAATTTTTTGGTTCCACTTCTGGTGGTTGTGCATATAAATCAGACTGAAGCTTGTTCCTGCTGGTAAGAGCTACCATTTCACTTACTGGTTAAATCAGGAGGATGCATAGGCTTACATGATAGAAAAGACCAAGATGCACCTTCAGACATGCTTGGATTTAGGAGCAGGAATTTTATCAAGACTCAGTTTTTCTCTCTGCTCCACTCCCTGTGGTTAGCTCCATTCTCAGATGGGCCCTTATTCCATGGGGGCAAGGTGATTGCACTTCCAGCCTTATCTCCTGGTAGATTGAAATCTAGTGGAAAGAGTATTTGGCTCCCTCCTTGAAGCCCCCACAAAAGTCTCTTTGTGTCTCCATGGTTTCAATTTCGATTGGCTAAGCCATATCTGCAGTTAGTTGACTGGCTTATGCCTGGGTCACATGCTTCCTCTGAAGCACATGGAGTGGGAGGTCCTCTCAGAGGGCAGACAGACCAAAGTTAACAAAAGAAGGGGCCCAGAACTACAATGTGTTCTCACCAGGAATGGTGCATCTCTTAGGGTTAGCATCCAGACTCTAGAAATCTCTGCTCCAGAATGACAGCTGCAGCAGTGGAACCAGCTGATTTACTGTTATCAATAGGCCACTATGATGACATTTCTATCCTAAAGACAAAAACGCAGAGATGATTTCTTTCCTCTCCTTCTTGGGAAAAATCAGACCATTTACAGTTTGTTGCCATCGCCGTGGCTTAGGAAATGTCAGTTTCTGAACAGATGGGGAAGTGAGATGGCAGCATGTGCAGTGAGAGTTGGGGAAAGGGGTGTCACCAAGCCCCAGGAAGCCCCATTCCTCACCTGCCCTGGCTTCTGGTCAAACTTGCCTTCCAAGCCCCTTCTCCAGCTGCCACTGAGATTCCTTCCCAAGAATCAGTGGAACTTGGGGACCAGCTGATTGGAGTGATACATTTTTCTGGTGTTGACTGAGTTGCCTTCTGAGCCAAACAGCTTGTCTTCATAAAGGGGGAATCCAGATGCTGGGTGCTCAGGCCCCCTTCTAGCCTTGTCAGAGCCTCATTTCCATACTCTGGAGCACAGCTGGAATGCATTACCTTGCACCCCGGTAGAGGACCACTGCCAAAGCATGCATCAGCAGCTCTGTTGCTTCTTAAAGGAACAGGCTTGGAGGTGGTTTTCCCTCCATGATTCCTCCCTGCTAGGTCTGGGTTACTTTAAAAATCAATAGCTCACTCTTCTGCCTGGGTCCTCTCTTTGTGTGATATAGCTGATCAATGGCTGAGCCAGGCAGGGGCAAGGACCAGTCCTAGAGCTTACAAAGATTCTGCATTTCTGCCTAGCCTTTGTATGAGTGGGAAATAAAAAGAGATGAGAGGGTGAGTTGTTCTTGGTCCCTGCAGCCATTCTGTCCCCATCAGTGTGGGTCATCTGCAAACTGTGGAGGCAATAGGAGGGAGCTGCCTGGAAGTCCTTGAACTAGGGCCAAAGTTCGGGTGGCATTTTGACCGGAAGCCCTGAAATTGGCCAAGGCCCCACAGTGACTGGTGTTCTGGGGCGCTCAGCACATGAATTGATGCCAAGCACTCTCACATGTCCTAGGAGGAGGTATTTGGCTCCACTCTGGGTACCCCCAGAGGCTTGTGGGGCTCTGGATGTCTGACCGGTGACATCAGACAGCCAGAGAATTTCACTCTTGGCACTCTCCCGTTCTGGCCACTGAGCTTTCTCCATTGTGTCTGTTTATCCAAGAGCCAGAGTGAAGTCAGCTCTCTTTAGATCCGAGAGCTGTCTCATGCCAGCCTCTCATCCGGGGGAGGAGGTCAAGTCAGTTGGGAGTTTAAAAGCCAATGGAGAAAAAGGTCAAGTCTCAGCCCCCTCTATTTGAAGAGAGGTTTTGTCTTTCCAAGAGAGAGAATGGTCTGTGGGCATATGAATTTGCCCACTCGTTGCTGGGGAGGAAGGAGGACATTTTTATCCAGATGTCTCTCTGCAGACAAGAGGCTAAAAGATACATGGTAGCAAGGCAACAGGAGCTGTTGCTGCGTCCGTCCGTCCTGCCTTCCAACTCTCCCAGCCTTCTGCTTCTTGTCTGTCATCCCGTGGACCATGGGTGACCTCATGCCATAGCCACACCCCCATCAGGAGACATTGGATCAACCATTCCTTAACATAGGAAAGCTAGTTGGCAGTAATTCTTGGGGGAAGGGCAGACTCCTGTCCCACACTGATCTAGTGAAGACCTGGGGTAAGATGATGGCTCTTTGGAAAATGCCAAGCTCCACTAGATTCCATGCCCTCTGGGGCTCTCTAACATAGCCTATGAACTTGTTCCTGTCTTCACGCTCTTTCTCATTGAGTCAGAGCTCTTGTGCATGGCCCGGATTTATAAACACATGCTGGCTGCCAAGAGAGGCAATTTAGCCTCCTGACCTACTTCTCTCCTGCTTCCACTCTGGTGTATGAAGGGGGATGAGGGAGGGGCCAAAGAGGTCACTTGGACCTCTAGCAGGAAATCCTCACTGTGCCACAGCATTGTGCTTCTGGAGCTGGGGCTGCCTGAAGCACCCTTCTCCAGCCTCCTCTGCCTTCCCTGGAGCTGCAGACCCTACATAGATCAGCCCCTGCCAACCACCAGCCTGGAAATGGGTTTTAAAGAGAGTCTTGATCTTTTCAGCAGGGGTTCCACCCCATTCCTTTTATGTGCTATTTGGTCCTGGAAGAGGTCCACACATGTTGGCTTTGGATTTTGTTTCAACATAGAAACTGTGAGCCTTAACCTTGAGTGTGAGTAGTTTTACTAGCAGTAATGGGAATTCCGGAACCACCAAAACAAACGTGTCCTCTTCCTGACCTGGTGTTGCTTTCTTTGGGCAGGCTTCCCAGCTCTGTGCCCAGCAGCCTGTCCAGAGTGAGCTGGTGCAGAGGTGCCAGCAACTGCAGTCTCGCTTATCCACTCTGAAGATTGAGAATGAAGAGGTGAGTGTTCTGCTGAGGAGGCTCAGAGCCACCCTCTGAGTTTCCCTGTTGAATCAGGAGCAGGTGGAAGGAGCATGCAGAGAATGTCCGGGCTGCTGCAAACATTTCCTAGCCAAAAGTAGGCTTGGACTTTCCCCCTCTGCTACATCCTGCCCTTGAACTCCAGGAAGTTGCTCTTGCATTGCCAAAGGTTGTGCTCTATTTTGAGCTTTTGCAAAATGCTTTTATTCCCTTCTACACATTTAATCAAAATGGCACTTGGCAGCTGTGTGAACGATATTGTGTCTCTGAAACCACCCCCTCATGCCTGCCTTTTTCCAGCATTTTCAAACAAACAGAGGCCTTTGACTTTGACACTTCAAACATCTCCATCCTCTTAGGAAAGGGTGACTTTCTTCTGGGCCCAGCGTATTTGCTTTAACAGCCAGTTCAAAAGGGCAGTATGATTGATGGTCCAGCTTTCCATTGAGCCCCAGTGGCTTTTTACCTTGCATCTCAGTAAGTCTTACTTTTCCCAGGAAGATGAGGAAGGACTGAGGATGGGTCACTTAGTTGCAAAATGGGGAAACAAATTCATTGATTTGCTGAAGATCATGAAACAGAACCTGGAACATTGCAGGACTAGGCCCATCACACATTTTAATTGGCTCTTTGTGTGATGGGGTCAATTTGGATTTGTTTCATTCTCTTTCCCTTAGCATTTCCATTATAATGAAGCGCTAATATTAAATTTTTAAAGTAAACATTAAATAAAAGAGCTGGGTCAAGTACATAGCACAAAGGGGGTAGTGGTCCTTAGGTCCTAAGTGGAGAGAGTAGCATGTGATAGCAGAGTCCATAAAATGTTTATAACTTAACTTAGCACTGTCCCATGGTAAGCAGATCTGCACCCTTTGATGGTATCCTGTCCTTCCCCAGCCTACTCCTTCTCCCAATTCTCCAAGCTTCTCTATCACCTGCTATTTTGCAGCCCATGCATTCTGTTGGCCCTTGTCATTGCAGGTAAAGAAGACAATGGAGGCTACTCTGCAGACCATCCAGGACATTGTGACTGTTGAGGATTTTGATGTGTCTGACTGCTTCCAGTACAGCAACTCCATGGAGTCTGTCAAGTCCACGGTCTCAGAAACTTTTATGAGCAAGCCCAGCATCGCTAAGAGGAGAGCCAACCAGCAAGAAACAGAGCAGTTTTATTTCACGGTAAGGAGCTCAGTGGCCTTTAAAGAGCATCACCAGGTACTGTAGCACACAAGGGAGATTTGGAACTCAGAGTCCTTGTCAAGTGTCTGCAGGGCAGGCTTTGAATATCCTTCCTTCTCAACCACAGGGGATCCTGAAAGGGGTTGTCATCTCTTGGTTTTCTGGAACTATATCCAAATATTCTGGCTAATATATGTCTTGTTTTTAAAAGTCTGTAGTCTCTTTTAGGTGATATGATGACATTATTTTATGACTTTCATTTATAGGAAACTTTTTCATAATTATTGCTAAAATTCAAAGGGACAAGTAATGTGCAGCATTATTGTTTTGCAGAGAATTCCAAAACATTGTATTTTGTAATTCATGTATCTCCAGTTTTCTTTCAGACAGATGGACCCATGTTTTTAAAGTAGTGTTAACAGTCCTTTGGAAGATTGCTAGCTGGTCTTTGGTGCTGCTTTTTAATAATTAAGTTATTTTGAGCTTGCCAAGTAGGATTTATTGCCTGGATTAAAATTTATTTCCTAATCTTCTGATGACCAAGAAAGGAAAAATTAAGTTTGCAGATGTGAGATGAAATACCGCCAATGAATATGCATACTGATTCTGAATGAAAGGAATTAACTTGTTTTTTAGTCAAGAAAAACAGTCTGCATGCAGTAAATTGAATTTTTCCTCCAACTGGAACAATTTGTTTAATTCTTCTTTGAACACTGCCCTTTCTCCATTAAGAACGCTAATGATTTGCTAACTTTTTTTTTTTTTAAAGAAATCTGTTTTTTTAATTAGTTAAGCTCAGAATTCTTCACATTACTTTTTATCCTGGGGAAGACTGTTGAAAGGGAGTGATATATCAGTATTATACTAAAACAGCTTTTTAAATTATTATTATATAAAGGAAAACATGCTCATTATATAATATTTAGAAGCAAAAAGAAGAAAACAAAAATTGTTTGTAATCCTACCACCTAGAAATAATGGTATGGTATATTCCCTTCTAGTCTTTTCTCTGTGCAGACACAAACACATATGTGAGCATATATTTATAATTTTATTTTAAAAATGGGATGCTGCTGTATACATTGTTTTATAATCTAAGTCATTTAATTATAACATTCTTTAAGCATATTTATGAATAAAATACTAAAATCTATGCAAAAAAATAATGGAATGACATTTAGACTCATTCATTTATTTTTGTAAAATATTTAACACACTGCCTGGTTTGTAGTTAGTGTTCAATAAATACTGAAAATTTATTTTCATCATCATTGTTATTAATTTATTTATTAATCATTATTAAATTATTCACTGGTTATTTTTTGAGGATTTACTATTTGCCAGACACTGAGCTACACCTGGGAATGCTGAGAGTATAAGGTAAAGAGGAGAATGATGAAACTGGGCATGCCAGGGAGAACTTTCATTTTTACTTTAGATATTTCTAAACAGTTACAAAAGATTTTTATAATTTAAAAAATATATAAAAATTGTTAAATCATACATGCACATGTGCATGAATAGCAACTAGGACTAATAGAGTTGGGTTGTGCTTGATCTTGAAGGATGAGTGAACCATGCAGTGAACTGGGGAAGAAAATGGCATTCCTTCAGGAAAGAGCAGTGTGTGCGAAAGCATAAAGGCGTGCAAAAACCTGGGTTAGACATCAAGAGAACTTCTTGATATAATGAGGGCTGTTTCGCCGCCCCAAGCTTTTATTATCTAAGGAGCCTGTTGACCACTCTCTAGAGGCTTTTAGTAATAGGATTATTTAGCTGGTCTGTCTGGACTGCTCAGATATAACACTACTTAAATGACTCAATCTCATTACATTGTGGAAGATTTCCATTTTTTAAGTTAGGTAAGAAATTTTGGGCATAAAAATTTGTATTTAAGACAGGCTTTGTCAGAATTACCTTTTGGCTTTCAATGAACCTATAACATTTATATTCAGAGTTGACCTTTAGTAAAAGCTGGAATGACCATATTCAAACTGGTGACCTCTCAAATCCTGCCCACTCTTTTCACCTTCTGTCTGAATGTACTGATGTCCTCTAACCCATTTCCTGTCTTTTGTGGCCATGATGCTACTTATTTAAATTGTATACATATTTGCTTGGCTAACAGGAATGGGTTTTTTTCTGGGCTTGTCCAGTAATGGATTTAGAAGAGAGTTCATCATTTTCATGACTGGTGCTTGAAATGTGTCAGATAATTCATTTTATGATAAAAGGGCTTTTTTTGGTTAGTAAAATGGACATTCAAGAAAAGGTGCCCATGTTAAACAGAGTGGCTGTCTGTGCTTGCCAAGTCATACAAAGCCCTCTGTTGCCTTTATAAATGTTGCCCATGTGTTTCTCTGTGCCCTTCAAAAACATCAAAGCAGCACATCCTGGAAGCTCCCTTCTTTTGGAAAGTTGGATGAGGTCCTTTGTCATGGTCTGATTCCTAGGTAGTGTGCCCAGGGACCGAGATGGCTGATAGGAAAGCTTTCTGAACACTTGCAGCTGTCATCAGATTGATCTGCCCAGATGACAATTGGAAATTCGAAGCATGAACTATGAAAATCAGTTGCTTGCAGGAATCCCAGGAAAACAAATATGGAATTTTAAAGCTTGAAGCGATTTTTAAGAACCATCTAACCCAACCTTCTCATATGAAAGATTAAAAAACAAAACAAAAAGGGCCGGCCCGTGGCTCACTTGGGAGAGTGCAGTGCTGATAACACCAAGGCTGCGGGTTCGGATCCCTATGTAGGGATGGCCGGTTGGCTCACTTGGGAGAGTGTGGTGCTGACGCCGGTTGGCTCTCTGGGGAGAGTGTGGTGCTGACAACACCAAGCCAAGGGTTAAGATCCCCTTACCGGTCATCTTTTTTAAAACAAACAAACGACAACAACAAAAAAAGACAAATCCAGAGAGGATGGCTATCTTTCCCAATGTCCTCAGCAAGGGCTGAACCCAAAACTCAGGTGGCCTGGTCTCTGGCCACAGGCTTTTCCTCTCTAGCCTGCTGAAGAAGCTGAGGTAAAGGAAATTTTCAGGAAGAGCTCAGTGACTCTCTCCTCTTCCTTGCCCTAAGTGGGGAGATGTTTCCTGATCTCCTTGGCTTTCTATCACTCATCTTTTATATCACATAGTCCAGCAATGTCTACCTTTTTTCCCATTGCCTTTTTTATTATGATTGTTAAAGATAGGGTTTTTTTTAAAGATGTGAAGATTTCAAAAGGGCATATAAGAAAAGGTAAAGTTTCTTTCCATCCCTGACCCCATCTTTGCCTCCCCTCTGCTGGTGATTGAAACCAGTTTCTTCTGTGTCCTTCCAGAGATATTCTACACATGGGCAACTACTGGCATATCTGTAAATGCCCTTTAATGTAATAAACTACATTAGAAGTATAATGAAATAGAAATACAAATTGAAATATACCACTCATACTGTTCATCACTTTATTTTTTTCACATAATTTATTTTGGATATTATTTTAAATTAGTCCAAAAAGATCTGCCTCTTTTCTGATGGCTGGACAGAATTCCATTGTACAGATGTACCATCATTCATTTAAGCAGTTCTCTGCTCGTGGGCAGTAACATTCATTGTTTAACCAGGAATTATCAAAGCTGTAGAAGACTGGCATTTCTCCCAAGTATTTTCTTGTATGGAGACTTAGAGTACGGGATTCTTCTATGAGGGATAGAGTGGGGAAGCGGTTAAGGATTATGGTTGATAAATTAACAAAGCAAGACTGCCTGAATTCTCATGGATAGGTTTGGGTAAGGTAATAGGAGAGGAGGCCACGGGGGCTCTAGACCACTAGATTTGGAACTTGTGGTCTGAGGTCTTTTTTATCTTGGTATTCTCCTGCAGATCCTTGGTAAACAGGTGCTAAGCAAGTACAAGTGAGGGGATGCCCCTGTCTTGTCAATTAAACTGGGGAGATGTGCTTCATTTAACGTTTACTCTATTATATATTCTGCCTGACAGCTGTTTCCTGTTTTAAAAATCGACAGGGAGGAGGGGAAATTTCAGCATGCCTGGATGGTGGGGAAGCAACCACAGTAATGACATCTTGGTATCTTTGCACATGGGACTGGCAACGCATAGCTCACTCCTCCTGCCCACCCACCCCTTGCTGCAGGGGATAGTTATGGCCTTGGGTTCACACAGATGCCTGGGCTCACCCAGGCATAAGCAAGGTCCCGTGAGTTTTATACCCTCATGGTAAGAGTGTATTTAAAGGGAGAAAATTTTTAAAAATGAAATTTGAAAAGCATTCTTGTGCCTCTTACTGTTTCTTTAAAAAGGACTGAAACCTTCTGCTTTGATTTGGCTTTCTTATGCATTAGCACAAAGCAAAGAAGTTTAGAGAAAGAATGTTTTCAGGTTCACTGAGCTGGTGATTCAGGTAGAAGGGACATTTTTTGAGTACCTGCTGTGTGCTGAGCCCTGTGCTAATTGCAGTCATGCTTGTTATTCTATTTCATCCTCAGCAACCTTGTGAAAAAGTATTATTTCCATTTTTCAGATGGAAAAACTAAGATTCATGGGGGTTAAGTGATTTGCCCAAGGTTAGAAGAGTTGGTAAGTAGTAGGACTGGAATATTCCAACTGAAGATTTTCATTTTACTGCAACAAAAATGTTTATCAGAGAGGATGGGCTCAGAAAGAAAAATGATTACATTAATCATTTTCAATAAATAAGCCTCACTGCTGACAGTTAATACTAATTAGGAATTATTAAGAAATAAATTAATGAGATCATAAGAATGGAATTAAAGTTTCACAATGACAAAAAAAACAAACTATAATAGACTCTGCCTCCCTTCCTACTCTTTGTAGAAATTCTCAGTTTTGATAATACTGAGTATAAAATTTGGGGGAGGAGCACTGGTCAGACTCTGTTTTAGGAACTTGATTTTATTTTGGGGAAATGAAATCTGCAGGTAAAGAGAAAACCCCAGGTAATCACTTTACTTTGGTTGTTTGGTGAGGGAAGCAGGATGTTGGAGTGGAATGAAAGAAAATTAATTACCTGATATTGGAACATACTTTAAATAAGGAAAGGGACCCTCATTGCCCAAGGAAAGGATTTTGAGACTACACATGAACAGTTCTTTTCCTGATCCTGAACCTCCAGAAATCATCGAAAAGCCACCTATTCCTATCTTGCCTTCAGCTCTCAGATCTTCTCTGTTTGTCCAGCAGCAAGCCTTCTAACTCAACTCCGCTGACAAAGGCAAGGTTATTTATCCCCAGCTTATCTCTCATACAGATGAGTGCTAACTTATGGGAGGAACAGGGAAGTGATAAACAACATGCTTGCAAATTTTAGGATGCCTTTACCTTCCCATACCCAGCTTACATAGGTGGAAAACTTCCAACCATGTTTTCCATTCCAGTAGTAGGGATGCAGGTCATACCTTGACACAATTTTGATTCTTCAGGATTTAATGAAACCCGGAAAGGTAATCTATCGTACCTCTTTATCAGATTGTGATTTATTTTAATGGTTCACCGAGTGACAGCCAGAGTTAAGTAGTGAACTGTGAACATGAATGAAAAAAATGATTTCCAGAATTACAAGTAGAAACATGAGTGAGGTTAAGGAACTTGCATCCATCTCCTTTCAGAATTTTGGCTGCTTTCTGAGCAATCTGGTCTTGTTTTGAGGGTTACAGCTTCTTGGTGAATTTTCCTCATTAGGAAACCTTTAGAGACTCCTGGGATAATCTTCCAAAGAGAGGCCTTTGGGGGTTGTGTTGTTAGCAGTGGATGTTTCCTGAAGGCTTTTCACCTCTGGGCCCTAAAGTACTGTTCCAGCGCTACAATTAAGTATTGGCTGGGGATTAGGATATCTCCCAGGGAAGACCAACAGCAAGGTGAGCTGGCAGCTGGAGCAGATGAAAAGGGGAAGGTGACAGCAGAGTCTATTTTCATGCAGATGTTTTCGTGCAAAAGCATAAAAGAGCAGAGGGAACAGGTCATGAATAAGGCAGCAGAAATGATTTGGTATAGGGTTTCTTTTTGGTTTGTTTTATATTTAGAGAGTAGGAGCACACGTAAGGGCTTAGTTTGTAACCACTGAGGAAGATTTTCTCCAGAGGAGAGTGAGACCTCTCGTATACTTACTTCATGTATCTGTTGAGTAGCTACTATCTGCTAGGCATGGTACTAAGCATCAGGGATGCAAAGAATAATGATGACATGGTCTCTGACCATAAAGAGGAGGCAGTCTAGAGAGAAAGACCCATGAGTAATAAGCCATGTGTGGCAGGATGTGTGAGAAGTGCTGTCATGGAGATGTGCAAGGTACACACAGGACCATCAGGACAAGCATGGGAGGGCCAAGGACTGCATCCCCGAGAAAGTAGGCTTTTCCTTTGTTTCTAAATGAGAGAAAGAGAGAAATACATTCTCTTAGTTAAAAGTTTACACTATCCAAAAAAGCATAGAGTAAAAGGAACTCACATTTTTTCACATTGTTTCTTTCTATCAGTCTTAATCCTAAGTGGTAATAGCCATGAAATCAAAGGTTTGATGTATAAAATATATATATACATAGATTTTTTTTTTTTATAAGATGACTGGTGAGGGGATCTTAACCCTTGACTTGGTGTTGTCAGCACCACGCTTTCCCAAGTGAGCTAACCGGCCATCCCTATATAGGATCCGAACCCGTGGCCTTGGTGTTATCAGCACCACACTCTCCCAAGTGAGCCACGGGCCGGCCCCATAATTACATTTTTTGCTTAATACTTATTAAAAGACAGAACTATTACAATTTAAAATGTCTTATCCACTTACCACCTCAATGATCTCACATCTTACCAGTGATTAGTGGATCACACTCTGGGAAACCGTGCCATTTGGCTTCTGAGTTTAGAGATGGACAGATTACCCTCACCCAGCAGATGACACATTACAGCAGGATATGACCAAGGCAAACTGAGATCCCCAAGAATGGCTGTGGGGAACAGTAAGAAAGATACTGTGTTAAGAGTCTAAAGGCCTGGGGGCCAGGCCTGGTGCTACTACTTACTAGCTTGTACCACTCAGCAATTTATTTGATACTCTCCTCCCCTGAGATCATCTTCTCATCTATAATAAGGAAATAAAGTCTTCTTTATGTGCTGTACAGAGTTATTGTAAGAGTCAAATGAGAGAATATGTGCTAAACTGCTCTAAAAATCACAAGTTGCTCCACAAGCTAAAAGAATTCAAGCTATAACATTTTGTTCTGCTTCTTTCCTTCTCCTGCTCTGTACCAAAATGGAGGGAACATTATATCATAATGGTTGAGAGCATACACTACATTGTCTAACTGCGTGTGTTTGGATACTGGCTCCATCAGTCACTAACTGACCATGAAGAACTTAATTTATCTCTCAAAACTTCGGCGCTGTCATCCATAAAATAGAGACAATGATAATAATAGTTCATAGGGTTGTTTTGAAGATTTGATGAATTGTCTGGGGAATACAGTCTCTCACTGGGCAGACAAGGGTTGAGAGAGATCAAATCTGAAAGTGCAGCACAATGATCAAATTTTGACTGTTAAAGCAGATGAGATTGCATTTCCAAAACCTCATCTTGTGTTTGGAACTGTATATGTGTTTGCAAGTGGGGGATGAAAGCCTCTCCCTCTGAGTGCTCAGAAATCCCAAGCTTTCTACAAAGACTCCGTGCAGAGTAGAGGAGGAGGCTGATTAGGATATGGCCCAGACAAAGATGCTCTGCATGCCAGGCTTGCAGCTGAGGCAGGGGGCTGAGCCTATCATTGGCACTACTCCTGGTGTAATGGAATGCACCATGGGAGGGGCTGGGGCAGGCGGGATGTCAGTGGAGGTGCCACGTAGCAGGTGTGTGTCCTTACAGCAAGAAAACTGGGGCTCAGTGACTCTACCCACCCTCCCTGCAATTCTTCAGTGGAACTGAAGGAAACAGATGAGGGGCTCTAGGAGACAGTTTCTTTACACTGGCCAACGTAGAACTCCCAGGAAAACAAAGAGCAGGATATTAATCCACTATGAAAATCAGCAGCTGCCCATATGCTCAGAGCCTTAAAGAAATGAAAAATGGACGTGGTGGATGTTGGGTCAGAAACTGAATGACCTTTTAAAAAGGGAATTGTCCAGCTGAGCCTCTGTGATTTTTTTCTTCTTTTGGAGTCTGATTGCTCCTTCACCTCCTCTTCTCTTACAGAAAATGAAGGAGTACCTGGAGGGCAGGAACCTCATCACCAAGTTACAAGCCAAGCACGACCTCCTGCAGAAAACCCTGGGAGAAAGTGAGTGTGGGAACACTCTGCGGAGGTGTGGCAGAGAGGGCAGGCCCAGCCCGAGATTTCTTGCTGAACACATGCCTCCATCCTCAGCCAAGTGGACCCCATCTTGTTATATGAATGTATTTCTTTTCCTAGGCTGTTTGATGTAGAAGCACATGCTCCAAATGACTGCTTGAGTAATGGGAAAAGGCCAGGGCTTAATGAAGCACTAATGTGTATCATCTATTTGTTTAAATGGAACGTGCCTGCTCTCCACCCAGTCCTCCTCCTTTGCCTCCTCTGCTATGACTGGGGTAAAGGGACTGAGGGGCTATTTACCTTCCAGACACTTTGTTAAAACTCTCAGCTCCTCTGTGGCAGGTCTGGGTCTGGAGCAAGAAGGGAGGGAGTTGTGAGATGAAACACCCAGCTGCTCTGAGGAGAGGAGAGGATCCTCAAATGCAGGATATGGACAGACTGCTGCTTTCTGTAGCTTCCAGGGAGACAGCATCAGTTCCCTTCGGCTTTGAAAGGGCCTGATGCTGTTTAAGTGGCAGCCCTCTCAGCTGTGGCCATGCTGAGGCCATGGTGCTGAATGGACTGTCTCATCTCATAGGATGATCTTAACCAGACCCTGGAAAGTAGCAAGGCAGAGAACCGGGATGGTACTCTGGACTTTCTCTCCTCAGCTGTCAAACAGAAGGTTGAAAGAGAAGTTTCCCTGGGGTTTTTTG
Organism: Galeopterus variegatus; assembly: GCF_000696425.1. Lineage (NCBI taxonomy): Eukaryota > Metazoa > Chordata > Mammalia > Dermoptera > Cynocephalidae > Galeopterus > Galeopterus variegatus. The sequence goes on along the minus strand of NW_007726983.1, from coordinate 175,084 downwards.
GCACCCTGCCCAGGTCTCCTGCCTAGCTCTCAGCATCCTATGATTAATGGGATTCCCAGGTTGGGGATGCCTCTGAATGCCCTGCCTCACTAATCTCCTCACTTAAGGACGAGAGGGAAAGGAGTGAGAGGCTACAGGGAATACGTGGTAGCATCAGTGACAGGCAGGCCCACACTTACACAGAGGTCTAACATTTTTAAGTAAACTGTTGAGCACTCTTCAGACAAACTGCAGAGTATAGGAAGGTGTGCGATACTCACTGGCTCATTGGCACCAGGCATTGGAACCTCACTTTTCATACCAGAGCCCTCTACAAACCCTTCTTGCCCTGTCCTTTTCCTGCCCTGGACAGTTTGTCCTGATGATTCATTCTTTTTTTCTCTGATCTTTGATCTTGTGATTTTTAAGGCATTTTATTTTATGTGAAGAAAATAAAATGTTAGGTAACTTCTGTTCTCTTTCCTCCCCACTACCTGAGGGACTCATACTAAATGGGTTTGGGCATTGAGAGCCAACCTTTGCTTATAGAAAATCTTTGCACTTAGGTTATCAGATTGCTCTATGGGGAATTGGAACAAAAATATCCCAGAACTATTTGAAGCAAGTCATAACTGTGATTTCTTTTTGTCAAGACAATCTAAGCATAGGCCATAAGTAAGACAGGGAGCAAGGCTGTGGGGAGCACATACACATGTGTATGTGTGAGAGTGAATGGGTTTGCTCATACGCATATATGCACCAAATGTGCAACTATGGAGGGACGAATGTTGACCATTCATTAGTGCTGCAAATTGCCTTAATCTAAAGATGACAAGTTCTAGCAATAAAGAAAAAAAATTGCTATAAATCTTCCAGTGTGCAAGTCATCATGTCCCTGCCTTCTGTAAGTATTTGTTACCATAATGCAAGAGCCCTTGTTCTTGCCACAGAGGGATAATTGATGTGTATGAATATTCCAGAATGGAAATGGGACAGATGTTGAAAATAATGGCTCAGAATAATATTTTTGCAGATAAAAGCTGAGCCTTTAGTAATGAGATGCTGTTAGGGGTGGGGGATGGTGTTGCTCAAGATGAGCTGAACTGTAATCAACAATTAGCAACCTTTAAAGGCAAGAAGAAGCCTTGCTCTCCCCCAGCCTTTGGAGTGGCCTTTTCAGGCACTTGGATGAGGAGTGTGGAAGCTGATCTCTCCTTCCCAGTTTCAATACCTGCTGGGGTTTGCCTCTGGTTTAAATAATATGGGTCTAATACAGATCAAGCTTCATTAACTTTGGATCCAAACAAAGCAACATATATTGCATCATGGCCCATGTATGCATGCATGTATAATTTTTAAAAACATAAGAATACTTCTTATGAAGTAAGCATTCATTTTTGAAAGCTGGCTGTAACCCATTAAACTATTAGGGCCCACTATTGAATTGAGAACCATGATTTGATAGCGGTATCAGCATTAAATCTCACCTCTCCCTTACCACTCCAGTGCAACCTAACAGCAGAATTTAGTATGAATCTAAAACTAGAATGTCACATCTTCTCTCTCCTTTCCCCAAACAACAACTTTTCCTTCTTACCCCTCCAACCCCAACTGTTGAGGGGGAGGGGAGGGAAGAGGAGCTGGGTGAGTGGGTTATATACTCAGGAGCAAGCAAGCTTGTCCCATTACCCACCACACACACATATCCAGCATACACATAAGAGAAGCTGAATTTCACCTCTGGGAAGGCTTCTAATAATCTGTTCTATAAAGTATGATCTGCCTTGCTATTGTTCCCCTGCATCCACACTTATTTTCCTATTGGGAAGCAGAGTTGTCAAACCTATGGTTGAGGTATCCTGAAAACTCTGTACTGGGAGCCAGCATCAGAAATAATTCTTGCCCTGAGAGAGGCTCTGGATGCTTCTCTTCTTTTTTGCCACGCTGTTAAACCAGTGGCTCTCTAGGGAGATGGCGAGGCTAGGAGCTGGTCTCCTTCCTTCACCCCTTCTGCTTCAACATATGCTTTTTCCCTTTGTCTTTCCAACAGGTCAGCGGACAGATTGCAGTCTGGCCAGGTAGGTGTGGCCTGGGACAGCCATGGGAAGGAATAAAGAGAGGCCTGTGGGGTGGAGCGATCCTCGCCTGGGAAAGAGCCAGGGATCTGAGCTGTAAGGGCATTGAATGACTTTGCAAAAGAGTGGCTTAGGGCCGGGTGTGCCTCCTTCCCTTTGCCTTGCTGGCCCCATCCCATGGGAAGGGGGTTTGCTGTGACCTACTGAGTGAAAGAAGTTGTCATTTGCTGAAATAGTCCCAGAAACTCCCCAAAGGCTCAGCATTGCGAGGAAAATAAACGTTCGACTCTGAAGGATCCTGGCAGCCTAAATTCAGCTGCTAGACTTCAACATGTGGGCTTTGAGAAGTCTCTGACCCAAAGAAAGAAGATCAGCAGATAGCATTTGATATGGGATTTTTTATGCACGGAAAACATGACAGCCCCTAATTAGTGTCTGTTGCTGAATAATGAAATATTGCATTGCATTGGCTTGCCAAATAGCATTGGTAGAAATCCTTGCCTGATGTACAAGTATGCAGCCCTCCCAATCTTTCCCCACCTTCCCCCTCCTTCCCCCACCCCAGCCAAATATTTTCCCTCCCAGTCATGGTGCTGCTATGAGAAAACTCATGAACTGGCAGAGAGCAAGGCATTCATTCAGCCAGCAGTTCTCAGATGCCTAAAACTGTGCTGATTTAACTGGAGAAAGAGCTTTAATGGGCTGCACTCCTTAGAGACCCTGAGTTTAGCCCATTATATCAACCACTTCTATCTGCCAACACACACAATAATCATGAGGCCATTTACAATTATAGGCTCATTATTTAGAGATAGCTTTATTTGGCTTTCATCGTTTTGTCATTGTGGATTACAATAAAGATTCCATTAATATGCCAGTCTTGATGACTGGAGGGAACCAAGATAATGGAATTCTGTGGAGTATATCTTCTTGGTAATAGTCTTAGTATAAGTTCCCCTGTATCTGCAGAAGGTGCTGTGGGACTGAAAAGAGCTTGTTGAATTCCCTGTCATTAGGTCATTTCACTGTGTGACCTTGGGCTACTCTTTTTCTCTCTCTGAACTCCAGTTTCCTCTTCTATAAAACAAGAGCATTATTGGATTATACTAGATTCAAGGAGCTCTAGGATTCCAGAGAGGTTCCTCAGGAGTGGCCTGGCGGCAGAGACAGAGTGAGGCCCAGTGGTCAGGCTCCAGTTCCTCCTTTCATTCAAAGTAGGGTGGTGCTACCCTCCTTGTTTTGGGTGTTGTGCCTCTGAGTCAGATTCTTTTTGAGAAAACGCTTCTGAGGCTAAATGCAGCTTGAAAAACATTGACCCAGAAGATCCCAAGATTCCTTCCAGTCCGGGTGCTCTGCTCTCTAAGTCCAGTAAAATTGCTCCCTATCCTTTCCCTGAGAAAAAGAAAACTGTAGCATCTTTAGGTGTTTACCAGTGTCTGCTTGCAAATAGAAATATCTTCTTATGGTCTAACCCAAATATATTTTTTACTACAAATTGAGCCAATTCCTTCCTATTCTAATTTTGATTGATGGCAGACCTTAAAAGCAGGAGACTGTGCTTTTGTGAAGAAAAGAGCTTTATTGGGCTTTATTTAGGAAGTAACTTATCAAGTCTCTTAGCCATTTCTGGGACTGAGCTGAGTAATGGGACTTGTTTCATTAACCACCACACAGATTGTTTTTAATTACTAAAAACTTTATTTCTGGTGGTTGTCTCATTCCGTAACCATTTTTTCTTTTTCCTCCCCTGTTGCTGGATGGGTCCTCTTTGATTTGGTGTGATCAACCACAGGCGTAGCTCAACCGTGAGGAAACAGGTAAGGGCCCCCCAACAAGAGCCAGGCTGGCCTAGCATGAAAATCAAGTACATCCTACACACATTTATGCAACTCCTCTGTGGGCAGGACAGGCACTTTTCTGACTTGATGCCCGTGTTTGTACCATTGTGGTCATAGTATAATTAATACTATGGCAACTTCATTGACTTAACTTTAGTTTGATTGGTCATAGTCTTTATGACTTGTTCCTCTCTTTTCTAGTCATTTATCCTCTTGCATACTAGAGATTTGGTTTGACTGGGGTGGATTTTGCCAGAACTGCCTATGGCATCCTATTCCAGGAGACCACAAGAAAGACACTTTCTACATTTGTATTCATATGTCAGTAACTCACAGCAGCTAATCACAGAGACCAAACAGTCCTGTTTTACATTTGCAGATTTTGTCTGATTCTGGTGGTGTAGTCATCCTGGATGTATTCCTAAGACATGCTAGCAATGCAGTGATAAGTCTGGCCTAGGATTGACAGGCAAGAGCTGTTCAGCTTTGCAATTTTGCACGTGATCTTCAGTGTTGTTTTAAAATCTGCCACTGGGCAGCCGGCTCTCATTACCCATATTAGGAGGGATCTTAGAAAGCAGTGGCATGGGGGTAATCCACATCAGTGGACATTCTAAATAGCACTTGTGCTTGTTTAAAAAGATTTAATTGAAGTATTTTTTGCAGAAGCAAATGTGACTTACTAATTATACTTTATGTCAAATACTGAATAATGATTTTGTGTCCTCTAAGCTCATACCAGCTACGCAAAAGGCAGTTAGCAGGGAGGGGATGAAGACAGCTCAGAAATATCTTTGTGTCTATTCAGGGTGGAAAGCTGATCCAGGCTTTTAAAAATCATTTTGGGTAATTCACAGTGGCTGTAGCCACAGGGAGATAATCGAATGTAGAAGGCGCATGGGTTCTGTGGTGTGGGCAGCCCCAGTGATCTCTTCAGCTGGTCTGACTGCGTTGGCTGGGTGGGCAGTCCAGCTGGAAGGCTCGGATGATGGGCCCCACTTGTCTTTGCTTTGCTGTCAGTATGTTCCTTCTCTCTGCTTTGGATCTCATTTTAATGAGAACACCATCAGATTCAATTACACGTTTTTTAAATTGTAAAAATTTCATTGCAATCCTCCTTCCTCTTGCGCCTCTCTTTCTTTCTTCTTTTCCTCTCTCCCATAATATCATTTAAAGCTACAGACGAACAGAGTGTCTCCCAGGGATAATTTACTACATTTAAAATTAATAAATGGATATCTTGAAGAAGGATCAAGCCTTTTTGCCTCGAACACTAAGAACAAAAATGAACTTGAAATTTATTGCTTTCAGTTCCTGGACTGAAGCTGGGCTGCCTCCTTATAGATGGAGCTTATGTACAAGGGCTTTGCAGCCTGCACTCTGGCTGCAAGGAGTGCCAGGGTCCACAATTTGGCAGGTGGTCTGTGCCCCTGGTTGGGCTCACCATCGGAGGGAAACAGCAGCCCTCTGGTTTGCATCCTGCAGTGCCTAAGCAGTTGCAGGCAAAGTAGTATTTACCTGGGGCTAGATTTGGGTAGGAGTTCCAGGATACACCAAAAACCCCAATTAAATAAAGACCTTGTTCTCGTTCCACTGGCCCAGTTTCTCTCCAGCAGTTCAAATCTAATGATGGATCAGCAAAAAGCTTTTCTAAGATAGCAGGAAGGTAAAATTTGGAGATAAGTAACCAAGAAATAAATGTTTGTTTGTTTATGGCTAATGAGCCAAACAAAAGGAAGAATCTGGTAGCTTTTGTTTTTGAGGGTTTCTAATAGTTTCTAGTCATTTTTGACCCTAGCAAAGACTAGGTTTAAACCATGCTAGGCCTTTCTTAAAAAGGAGGTACTTTGCTGTTTCCATACCCTCCCTGCTTCTATCAAGCCCAGCATTTCTTTTTTTTTTGGCAGCTGGCATGTACAGGGATCTGAACCCTTCACCTTGGTATTAGCAACACCGTTCTGTAACCAACTGTGCTAATGGGCCAGACTTCCAGCATTCTTTCTTTCCTGGCCATTTCTTTCATTCTTTTTTCTTTGCTGGCCTTTCTTTCTCCATTCCTCTAAATTTAGGCATTTTTCCAAGGCCTGGTCCTGTCTTGACTCCTCCGCATATTTTTTCCTTTGTCACTCTTGTTCTCTTAGATTAATCTTTCTTTCCTTCCCTAAGCTTCCTTTTGTTCTATAATGCTGTCTTTCTGAGTCTTTGGGTCTAATTCCTAAGTGATTGACTAGACATTTATGCTTGAAAGTTGAGAGAGCACCTTCTACACTTAGTGTCAGTCTCCACACCTTCCCCCACCACATTTTGATTGCCTTAGCCCTCCTCCCCCCAACTCCTCTATTTCTGTTAATGGGGACTCTCCATTCTTTACAATCTCTGAGGCCCCAAATCTTATCTTTGACACCTTTTTTTTTCTCATTACTTACACTTAATCAGTTGTTAAGACTTGTATTTTCTTCCCTGGTGAGACCGGAAATCTAACAAATCTAACAGAAATCAGTACCTGACCAAAACCCTATCCCTCTTCCTCCTAAGAAATTATGCCAAACAATGCATATGTAGCCATTATCTGGCCACCTTTCTGATTGTTTTCTCTTGCACATCACTGGACCACTGCTTTACTGTTTTTTCCAAGTTACCCTTCTCCTTCCACTTTGGGTTTAAAGTTCTCTTAGTCTGATTGGACTGGAATTTGGCCTGATTGTCCTTAAAGGCCCCTTCCACCCCTGAGATTATATGACCAAAAATATTGTGTATAAAAGAATTAAACTGTCATGGATTCTAATATTGAGGGATGGAAGAGGAGAAGAAAGGGAGAGACAGACACATATAGAAACTGCTCAGTCAGCTCTATACAAAGTCATTGGTGGAGTGCAGGGTCTTTGGGTATCTAAGGGAAATGAATTCACTCGTAGCTCAGAAACATTTCAGGAAGAGGGAGGAATGGCAAGAGCCTTTGAAGCCTTCATGACTTTGTCCATTTTGTGCTCCCACTGGACTCTGGACTCTGGTCCAGTCCAGAGGCTGCACTGGAACAGTGGGACTAGGAAAATGCTGTTTGTAAGGAAGTGAGGTTGTCTCTGGCCCACCCTTGTCTGCCACAAATTATCCCTTTGGGCTACTTCTTTTTTGGGGGGGGCAGGGGTCAGCTGTCCTGTACAGGGATCTGAACCTTTGACCTTGGTGTTACCAACACCACACTCTAACCAAGTGAGTTAACCAGCCAGGCCAGCCCCCTCTGGGCTACTTAGCTCCTTATGGTGGTTACCATGCTATCGGTAACCATGGACATGCAGGTGAAGATGCCCTGCTTCTTCTCATTCTATGTACTTACCTTTAACTACCTTTAATATCCCATTTCTTGCACGTCCAGGCAGAATTTTGCACTCACGTTACTTGTTGAGGCCAGTAACCTGTGAGTTTCCCAACTTCCCTCCTTCTGAATCTTTATATATAAATCTGAGACCAGCAAAACTTTAGACTCTCGTATCTCTATCATTATCACTGTTGTAAATGAAAAGTATAATGATAGAAGTCTGTAAACATAAAAAGACATTCCCCAAATGGAATTTTTTTTTTTTTTTTTTTTTTTTTTTTGAGGAACCCAGTTTCTTCATTAGAGTAAGGAAGAGAGGACAGAGATTCTTCCTGTAAGATCACCCTAGCCTGACTGGCAGAAGTCAGTGGTGCCGGCAAGAGGGCAGACACTTGCTGCTGTAGCTGGAGGGCTGGAGGAGGCAGATGGGTTTGGGGGCCATGAAGATGAGCATTTGGGTTGCTGAGACTTTCCTGACTCCAGCTCCACCTTGGCACATGCAGTGCTACTCCCTTTGGCAGCATCTCTGATTCCCGCACACTTGGGAGCTAGAGGCTTTTCTCTCAGCCTGACTTCTTCATGAGACCCAGCTGCTTACCTAATAGTGGCCAAATGCTGTGGCTACAGTGGAAAATTCAGAACCAGGGGAGGGGCACAGGCAAATCTGTGAAATGGGCAGAAGCCACATGGACCCATCCCACTTGAGTGTCTAGTCTCTGTCATGAACATCTAAAGCCCTTTCTAGCTAGGTTGTGAGCCCCGAATTATTGTGAATTTAGCTGCAGTATGAAATGTTTCTGGTTTTTAGTAATAGTTGGTATACACACCTGGCAATGTTTACTGAGCTCTTAGGATGTAGTCTGGGTAGTAATAAAATGTTCAGACTCAGAGGGAGACTGCCTGGGTTTAAATCCTGGCTCTGCCACTTACCAGTCATGTGACTATAAGCAGCTATTTAACCTTGCTAAGTCTTCATTTCCTCATTTGTCAAATGAGCATAATAATAATAACACATACCCATAGGATTGTTACCAGGACCAATCCATCTAATGGACTCAGTGCATGGCCCAACATCACTAGACATTTTTCTGTAAATGATAGGGACTAATGTTCATGTGCCAATAGGAAATATTACTCTCCTCACCACCAGTCCCCTCCCCAGTGTGTAGTAAGCAAATTGAGACCCAAAGTAGTTAAATGGCATGAGCAGGACTGTCTACCAAGATAACAGAGCAAAGCTTGACATCTGGGAGGCCTGGTGCTTTGCTTAGTACCAGGTAATCTCCACTATTTCCAAAATGTGGTTTTTCTTTCTTTTTTTCCCCCTTAACTTTTATGTCAAACAAACCCTCTTTTTGAAGCACTCACTGGTTCATTCTGCTATGTTCAACTTATATTGATTGAGCACCTGCTATGTGAGTGCATGATAGCCAGCCCTGGACATCCAAGAATCAATGGAGGATCTGCCCTTGTAGAGCTTGAGCTATAGTGGTGACAAATGCAAACCAATATTCACACCTGCACAATTAAGCCACAATCAGGGTTGAGAAGAGGATGCCAGCAGCAGCAGGAGCAGCTCGTGCAAAGCCACGAGGCAAAGGAGGACTTATCTGAGGAACAGAAAGGTGTGGCTGTAGCAGAAACTAGGGGGAGAAGCAGACGATGGAATGGGAGGCAAAGGCAGGATGCTAGACACACAAGGCTTATACAGAGTCGTGAGAAGTCTTTGGAAGAGTTTAAATGATGAGATGTGCATTTTTAAAGATCACCTATCCACCATGTGAAGAAAGAGAAACGTGGATTGGAGGACGGCAAGGGTGGGAATTGAACTGGGTTGGTGGCAGGAGAGATGGAGAAAAATGAATGGATTTGAGAGATGTTTAGGAAGCAGACTTGACAGAATGTATTGATCGATTGGATGGCTGGGGGTGGGGGGCTGGTTTGGGATAAAAGATGTTAAGTTCCATTTAGGACATGCTGAATTTAAGGCATCTGTAGGTGGTTGTGTTTTTGTGCCATGGATCTTGGAGGACAGGCCAGGTGCTCCTTTGTGGACCAGCCACTGGTCCAACTGAGACGAGTTCCTCACGCTTTGGCCCATTTTCTCTGACCGTGGGCTATCCCTCTTTGAAGATTCTAATGTGTTTCTCTTTGTCTTTTCAGGACTCCAGCCAGGCAATTCCTCTGGTGGTAGAAAGCTGTATCCGGTTTATCAGCAGACACGGTAAGCAGGATTTCAGCCTTGCCCATATTTGTGCAAAGATTGGGGAGAACTTCCAGGAATTCTTTGCAGAGTAAGAATAGAGATTGACTTCCCATCCTGACATTCTCAGAAAAGGAATAAAATCTTATTTGTTCACACAGTGTTTGTTACCTCAGAATGACCACACCTAGACATTGAGAGAAAGACATCATATGTTTTGACCCAAAATGCCTCAGCCACTTACCACATGCCCTTTTCTAGCTTGAGAGTGAGTTTTAAATTACAGCTGTTATGTGAGTAAGTACAGCCGGTATTGCACGGTGGTGGTAGTTTCGCCGTTACTCATAGTCTTTGTAAGTATCTCTTTGTAGGTATCTCCCAAAGCACAACCCGACCATTTTGTCACATTGGCTTTCCGGTTTGACCAGACTGGTTTGGTCCCTTTTCTAATGTTGCACTGATTTCTGATAATATTCAGGTTTTTTTCTGGTTTGGTCTCACTGGATCCAAGATCCCCAAGAGCTCAGTTAGTAACTGGTCTTAAAGTAGTATCCAGGGCCGGCCCGGTGGCGCACTGGAGAATGCACCGCTTGGGAGTGTGGTGGCGCTCCCGCCGAGGGTTCGGATCCCATGTGGAGACCGGTTCCCACTCGCTGGCTGAGCGCGGTGCGGGCGCAACACCAAGGGTTGCGATCCCGTTACCGGTCAGTAAAAAAGACAAAACGGAAAAAAAAAAAAATTAAAGTAGTATCCAGCATTTGAGAGTCTGCGGGGGCTGGCTCCTCCTCAGCCCAGGTAACATCACGCTATCCTCTTCTTGAATGAAGCTGAATCTCACAAACTCCATTCCTCACTAGCTACTGGTCTGGTTGGACAGAATTTAGGGATGGAGATAATTGCCAGAGAATTGATTTTCCAAGTGTAAGAATGCTTAGAAAGCATAGATATCTGAGCTAGAACCATGAAGATTTCTAGGAACTGGGCATCAGAAATTGTTTTTAGATGCTGTCCTGTCTGGTGATAGGAAGAGGGACAGAATGACCTTCCTGGTGCTAAGGAGGTATGTAGGTGATTGCTGTTTTGATTTCAGAGGCAGCCATTCTCTCTCCTTCCCCTCACCTTCCTCTCTCCCTATAAACTGGGACATCACTCAGGTTCATTTTTGGAATAGGAATTATTTTAGCATGCTTACAACTTATCCCATTTTATTTATTTATTTATTTTTAAAGATGACCGGTAAGGGGATCTTGACCATTGACTTGGTGTTGTCAGCACCACGCTCTCCCAAGTGAGCTAACCAGCCATCCCTATATAGGGATCCGAACCTGTGACCTTGGTATTATCAGCACCAAACTCTCCCAAGTGAGCCAAGGGCTGACCCTCAACTTATCCTATTTTAATCAGCTGTAATTTTTAAATATTATCTCTATTCACTTGAAGTAACAACATTACATATCACTGTTGAACAGTCAACAAATATTTATTGAGGCTCTCATCAGTGCTGGGCACCATGCGTTGCCAAGTAGGAAAAAAAAAAGGAGTAATACACTATTCCTGTCTTTAAATGGTTTTATGATGTAGTTAGAAGAAAATAAGTAAGCAAGTGATAAGTTAAATAAAAGGAGATAAGCTGTGGTAATTCAGAATAGCAGTATAAGAAATTTCACAAGACAGTATTGATTAATGATCAAGTAGTTGGCAAAGATAAGTCCAAACTGAGTTCAGGGCAGCAGGAATTATTTGTGCCTAAAAGACAATAGGAAGAAGAAGGTCTGAACTCCTGCTTATTCTTCCATGTATTTCATTCATTCATTCATTCAACAAATATATATTGATTGCTTTTGTGTGCTATTAAAAAGTTCCTGCCTTTGTGAATCTTACATTCTATAAAAGGATGGATTAACAGACAATTAGTGAGTGTCATGAAGAAAAGTAAAGCAAGGTGAGGGAATGGAGAAGGGACACTGTTCTAGAGGGGTTCACGGGAAAGGCCTCTCCTAAGAAGGTGACATTTGAGTAAAGCTGTGAGGGTGTGAGCCACGTGGACATCTGGGGAAGAATATCTTGGAGAGAGGGGGCATCAAGTGCAGAGACCCTTGGCATGCACAAGGAGCAGCACACAGGAGGCCAGCATGGCTGGAGCAGAGTGAGTATAGAGCAGAGTGACAGGAGATGAAGCCAGAGGCCAGACTCTTAGGGTCTCGTAGGCTAAGGCAGGTGTTTGAATTTTATTCTGAGTGAGATGGGAAGCCATTGGAGAATTTTGAGCAGGGAGTCTTCTTTTTAAAGGATCCCTGGCTGGTGAATGGAGATGAGACCTTAAGGAGGAAACAGGAAGTTACTACACTAGAACCAAGGAAGATGTGATGGTGGCCTGGACCAGGGTGTTAGCTGTGAAGTGGGCAGATTCCGGATAGTGTGGCTTGAATGTACCTGTCTCTGCCCCCGTACAGGCACAGTACATGAAGAAACAAAAACTTAGCACATTTCTGTGGTGAGGCTCTGGAAAAACAGGCATGCTCATATATTGCTGATGGGAATACAAATGGTACCACCCTTCTCGAAGGGAATTTGGAAGTATCTCGCAAAACTACATATGCATTTATCTTTTTTAAAAAATTTTTTTTATTGAATCCAAATTAATTATATATTTTGGGGGTGCAATATTGAGATATGTTGATCAAATCAATATTACTAGCATATATATTGTTATAAATCATAATTATTCTTTATGCCCTTTGTCCAGTCTCTCCTCATCCCCCTCTCGCTCCCCCTCTGCCTTCTAATTGCCCTAGATTTCTTCTCTCCTTCTGAAAGAATAATGGTTACTCTGTTGATTTGTTGCCTAGATGATATGTGCAATGCTGAGAGCTGTGATCAGGTCCCACAATATTATCATAGAGCAGACACTTCTTCTGTCACTCTGAAATGGGCTTTGTGGAGATAGACATCCTCTTCTTTTCTTTATCTCTGCTGGTGACTCTCCTTGTGTCACTGCACTCCAGTAGCTGGCGGACCATCCGTGTGGTGGTTGTGGAGTCTAGCCACTTCGCAGCAGCCATGGTCATTGTGGTAGCCATAGTGGGCCACCCACACGGAGGTGATGTTTTTGGCATGCTCCTTGGTGCTGGCAGTGTGTGGCTCCAAGGCTTCTATCCCTGGTTCCAAGCCTGGGGTCTCCGGGCAGGCCCCAAGGCACTGGCATAGTGTGCCTGGTTATGGGAGGGGGGTCTGGTCCCCTTCTCCATGCCTCAGGTCCCCAGGTGGGCCCCAAGGCGCTGGCACAGTGTGCCTGGTTGTGGGAGGGAGGGTCTGGTTTCTGGATCCATGCCCCAGGCCCACGAGAGGGGCCCTGTGGTGCTGGTGGTGTGAGTGGTTGTGGGCAGTGGTCCGGTCCCCAGATCCATGCCTCATGTCCCCTGGTGGACCCCAAGGCGTTGGTGGTGTGCCTGGGCCAGAACTAATTTTTTGTCCTTTGCTTACTTCTAACACAGGGGAACTTCCTGTGGGATCCAGTACTTGAGCTGTGTGGTTGAGCTAAATTGCGGCTTTGCTGCTGTTTCCCTAGAGAAGGCTTTTTGTGCAGCTCAGGGTTTAATGGTTGACCCAAGACTTGGTGCACCTGGGTTATGTAGAAACTCTGATCTGGGCCTGAGTTTTTTAATCAAACTGCACCCCATGCAATTCTGCATTCCCGACCAGTCTCCTCTGAGTGGTCCTGTGCTGATTGGGGGGCGGATCGGCTGTCCTTGCTGTACCCCAGTGTTCTCCCAGTGGGCCTGTCTCCCCCACCGCCCATGCTCCCAACACTTCCCATGGGACGGGCCCTGTGCTAGTCCCTTGCAATGACTCACTGGCCTCTGAATGGCTCCCCTTTTTCAGCTGTTCTGGCTCCTCTCTCCTGCGTGGGTCCATGGGAACCCTATTAATGGTCTTGCTGTCCTGGGGGCCACCAAGGCCCTCTTCTCCCCTGCTGCCTCAAAGTAACTCCATCTGAAGGGCACAGCTGCAGCTTCTGCTGTCTCCTGCTCCATGCACTGAGCAGCTGGAACCTTAAAGCGGCTGTGGCCTGAAATGCTCAGAGCAGTTTTTTCTTTCTTTCATCGTAGTTTTTCCTGCCTTCTTGAACTCTGTAGGTCTCTCCTCCTCTTACCCTGAGTTCCAGCAGCCCCAGCTTGGCTGATGGTACATTTTTATAGCTGTAAATTGGTTGATTTGTGGGAGAGAGTGATGCTGAGGACCATCTATTCCGCCATCTTGACTGGAACGCCTGCATTTATCTTCTGATCCAGCAATCCTTCTAGGAATTTATTGTGAAGATATACCTCCAATAATATAAATATATATGCACAAGGTTATTTGTTGCAGCATTGTTTATAATTGCAAAATATTAGAAACTACCTAAGTGCCCATACATACAAGAGTGGTTGAAAAAATTATGGTACATTAATTCAATAGAGTACTATGTGATTGTGAAAAATGAATGAGGAAGATTTCCAGGAACTGATATGGAGAGATTCTCAGGATATTGTTAAGTAAAAAAAATAAAATGCACTTTGTTAGAAGAGGATATGAGAATATACATGTATCTTCTCATTTCTGCAAAAAGAAATACAGGACAGATAAATGAGGGGAAGTGGGTGAACAGGCTGGGGCAGCGGGAGGTGGAAGAGGTGACATTTCTCTGCATGTACCTTTTGTGTAGTTTTCACTTTTATTTATTTTTTTTTTTTTTAAAGATGACCGGTAAGGGGATCTTAACCCTTGACTTGGTGTTGTCAGCACCACACTCCGCCAGCGAGCTAACCGGCCATCCCTATATGGGATCCGAACCCGGGGCCTTGGTGTTATCAGCACCGCACTCTACCGAGTGAGCCACGGGCCGGCCCCTAGTTTTCACTTTTAGAACTACATTAGTGTTTTCCATACTCAAAAGAGAAATAAAATCAGGCGTGGGTAAAATGCAAAGTAGAAAACAAACGGTGACAAGTAAACTTAACTGTGTTATAAATGAATAACAACTACGCTGAAGGGCAATGAGAAAGAAGTAACTTTGGAAAACAGTGCTTTGATGATATACTTGTACAAGTCTAAAGACAAAAAGAGCTATAAACAAATATTGTACTATAGTTAGTAATTTGTTCATTGTAGGGATAAGTGTTAGAAATTCTGAGACTATTCTATGTGCATTCTAGGATTAAGCAAATAAATACATGGTTGATTTTTTTTTTTAAACTTAGCACATAGTATCTGCTCAAAAAACATTTGTTCAGTAACACCAAGGTCCAGAGTTCAATTCTTGTACTGGCCAGCTACCAAAAAAAAAAAAGGTTTGTTCATCTAAATTGAATTTTTTCCCAAATCAGAGCTCAAGATATTTATGAACTCCCTAAAAAACTATGGTTAAAATTTTTGTGTGTATGCATTTAATGGGGGTAGGATTCATAAGTTTTGTCAGTCTCAGAAGAGTGTATCGCTCACCAAATGCTGGGAATTTTCACATCCTAACTATCTTCAAATCTCCTGGGAGGAAGACATAGTTCCCGTTATAAAGATGAGAAAGCTACCGGTGGGTCAGGGTGATCCAGGAAGACTTGAAGGAGGGGAAGGGATGTGAGGAACAACTGACACTGGGTCATGATGAAAAAACCCTGCATTTTCATAAGGAAGGGAGCAAAGCATTGTGAGCATGAGGTGGCTGCTGTAACAGTCATTTCAAGAATTCTGTAGGAGCACACCTCTTGAAAATGGCTGGATCCAGCACAAAATGGAAGGTTTTGTTGCCATTTCCAAATAACTTATCCAGGTCTGATGGGTTTTGTAGTGCGACTAAGAAAAAGTAAGAAAGATCATGGATGTGTCTGGTTATGCAAGGATTTACCAGTATTATAATAAAATCAACTGGTTTTCCCCTTTACTTTCAGGAAACCAAGCACCTATTAATGTTCCTGCTTTCAGTGTTATCAGATTAGACACTAAAGATTCTATTGAGCAAGAGTACATAATGGTCCTTCTAAAGCATAGGTTCTCGAGGGGAAACAGAAATCAGACTGAAAGAGCTCAGTGTGTTTCAGGCTTGCTGCCTGATGTCTAATAAGCTCTCCTCTGATTTCTTTTTCTCATGGGCTCATGAGCCAAGGCTGCTTTCCTTGCTAAGACGACCCTCTCTCAGGAAGTTGTGTAGTTGGCTTCACCAACCACAATGAGTAGTCTGGTCTCTGAGATGACATTTCTTTATACTGTGTTTTTGACAAGACCCTGGGTCTGTGGCTTTTTCCGTCAGAGCACTTGCTGTTTACATTCTGCATTTAAACAACATTATCTGGCCCTTCCATCCCATTGGTAACTAATGTAGTGCTATTACACCGGCATTAGTGGGGTTTTAACGTTGCCGCCATCCTGTGGAATCTCATCCTGTGAGGAGATTCCCTTAGAGGAGCAGACACCTTAAGTCCTGTTACATTCTCTCTCCTTACTTCTTAATGTTTCAGTTGGACTCAGGATTTCAGTCCTGGCCTATGTGGTTAGCCACCAAAGGTCTAGCTGATAGAATCCAGCTGCCCCCTTCACTGAGAGAGTAACCCTGAAACAGTGGGCAAAATGTAGCATTATTCTGTTTTGTTTTTCTGAGGTTTCTCTGATATGTCAAGGTTTTTGAAGGATTGTATCGTAACAGAGGGAATTTTGACAGAGTGCCCACAATTGAGACCCTGGGCTCCTGAGAAAGGCCGGACAGTCCTGATGCCATGGAAGTACTAAGGACCTGCTTCCTGGATTTCTCACTGGTTTTGCACGTGTAGTCTATCTCTACGCCATGTCCATGTCCAGACTGACTGAGGTGGTTCCTGTCCTCTCTGCACTCACACTTTAACAGGCCCCACAAGCCTGGCATTGAGGGCTGAGCACACGATTGCATCCAAAAAGCCTGGGTTTGAGTCCTGGCTCTGGTTCTTATTACCTATGTGACTTCAGTCATCACTCATCTGTCCCCTTATCTAGAAAATGGAGTTGCTCTTAACCCCTACCTTGTTGTGAGGTTATCTCTTATTGTGCGGACCAAGTGAGTTGTTAAGATGAAAGCATTTATTAGCAGCAATCACTATACAAGCATTATTTTTTATGATTATTTCTACTCTAACAAAATCCCAAAAGACAAATTTTTTGTGCACATTATTGTAGTGTAGCGTTCATCCACGTTCGTGTTTAGAGTAAAGGTGTGATCAGGGACCAGGGCCTAGCACAGTGTCTGGCAATACTAACTGTTGACTGATCACTTGCATTTTCATGTCCTCTCTTTTTCATTAAGTATTGAAAGCATCACGCTTAGAAGAATTGAACAGTGTTAGAGCAGCTACAGCATTAATTATAATCTCAAGCCATATGAAACTCCTCTAATGGCACCTGATGTCTTTCTTGCCATGACACATTTCCCATTCTTGACTCTGGGTGATAAGAAAACACCAGTGGGTCACTTTCTTGCTTTACAGATGGGAACAGAGAGGCAAAGATAGGGAAGGAACCTGCCACCTAGTCACCATTGGAGTCAGAAGTAGAGCCTGCCTTAGACATCCCTTCCCTTAAGTCTCCGATCGGTTCTTTCTTTAGGCTGACACCTCATAATTATTCCAGTGACTTTTCCAACATGCTTTTACATGTTTTTCTTCTTTGGCCTGAAGAAGAGAGACAAAGTGGTTAAATACAGTCTGGCTGGGGGAGATAGGAATTCAACTTAGCTTGGCACTATGGTTGTGAGTTTGTTTTTTCTTCTCCTTGATCACTTTTCCCCGTGTGTTTTCAGGACTACAGCATGAAGGAATTTTTCGGGTGTCAGGATCCCAGGTGGAAGTGAATGACATCAAAAATGCCTTTGAGAGAGGTAAGGAAACGGCTTTGGAGATAATACCAAATGTTTGCCAGACCCCTGGGGTATTGGCTCAGTCCTTTCTCTCCTGAGAGGTCCCCAGAGGTTAGGAAGCCAGCTTGCCTCCCTCTGGTGACAGCAGGCATGAGTTCTCTTGGACACACTCCCCCTTAGTTATGCAGGGAGTTACGAGGGCAGAGCCCAGCTCCCTCCTTCCGGTTCAGCCCCACCCATTCGACCTCTTTTCTGCGATGATCTGCCAAAATCCAAGAAGTTAACTATCATATCTGGGCAGTTTATGGCTTTATCCGGAACCCTTGGTGGCAGTTAATATCAAGGCTAATGTGCCTTTTCATTGTAGCCCATTTATTATCTTGTGGGCTATTAAGGTAATGGGCAAGCTTTGGCAATTTCCGTCACGGTAATGGATATATATAGTTTCAATTTGAGGTTGGTCCTATCATTAAATCTAATTACATCTGATGTGAAATTTTCCATAGGGAGCTCCGGCATGATTGTTCTCCTGTAAGTAGGTGTCCTTTGTTGCAGGCCAGGAGGAGTGAGAGCTAGTCTGGGGAGCTGGCCTCTTTGGCCTCATTTTCCTCCCCTAGGGGCTCAGTCCCAGCCTGGTTTCATGATTCTTCTGAGAGAGGCAGTTGCTGTGTCCAACCTCAGCCTGAAGGGAATGTCCCGGAGCTAGGCATACCGGCCTAAGAAAGTTTATGGTGCTGAACTCTTCTGCCCTCCTCTGGTCCTAGGGCCCCCAAAACTATTTCCTGGTCTGCCCCACTCGTGACCACCATGCTGGGCAGGGAGCTGATAAATGGAGAAAAGGACATAAATATGGAGCCCCTTACCCACCACCTCTGTTTTGTCCTATGTGTTTTTGCCTCTCTCATTCTCTCTTTCCTTTTTGGGGGGGTTACTAATCCTCAGGAGAGGACCCCCTGGCTGGGGACCAGAATGACCATGACATGGACTCCATTGCTGGGGTCCTGAAGCTTTATTTCCGGGGGCTGGAACACCCTCTCTTCCCCAAGGACATCTTCCATGACCTGATGGCCTGCGTCAGTAAGTACCGTCCCGGCCTCAGACTGCCTTCTGGGCCAGAACACCTAGTAACAAGAGAGAAAAAATTTCCATGGGGTCTTTGTTTATTATAAGATTTGGGGTAAAGTTTTCCTTTTCCCCAGTGATGTTTCTCCCCCTCATCCTTGCTCCTTCATCCGCTAGTGGGCGGGGAGGAGGAATGACTTTTCAGTGAAAGTCTAGGACTCTAAGTCAGGACTCTGGCTTTTTTCTTTCTGATTCACCTCAGTCTTAAACTCTTTCCTGTCTCTGGGCTCTGCCTTCCTTTAGTAAATATCTTTATATTCATATATGAGACCCAGTCCTTTTCAATTATTTGATGCTTATGCACTAGTACTTGTGCTTTATATTATACAAGTGGGAAAAGCATAAGTGTTGCAAATACTTCCTGCTTGTTGCTTTAAATATGGCATGTGTTACCTGCTAGATCTATTAAGGTGTTCCTCTAGGAATAAAAGCCCTCTGCACATTTAAAAGTAGTAAAGTAACATATTTTCCCAGAAAGAAATCTATAGTCTCTACTTTATTCTTCTTAGGGGTTCTCAGCCTCTTACGGTTAAATTTGGTGCTTGAAAAGCTATTACTAGCCATTTAGTTTAGCGATGATACTGGAACAATCTCTCATTTGTTTTCCATGGAAAACCATCCATGGAAGCAGACCCCATCTGAATGATGCTCCAGCGGCTGGAAGGAGCGGTGCCTTTGAAATTGAAAAAAGATCTTTCTTCGCATGTCAACCAGGGTCTTCATGCCCCTGCAAGTTTCCAGTTTGACTTGGTATCTACCTGAGCATTTGTTCCTCTCTCAGTTATTCTAAGAGAGAAAGGCCCAGAGCAGTCAGGAAACTAGCTCTCCTTTTTTGTTTGTCAGCCCTCTGTGGGAGTCTAGTGGAAAAGAGTTATGTGGGCTATTAAGTATATGGATCCCTTGGGCCATGTCTTCATGTCTCTTTCCAGGACTGGACCTAGGTGAAGTATCTTAAGTTGGACTGAGCTTGC
The DNA here is from genome assembly GCF_000696425.1 of Galeopterus variegatus. Classification (NCBI taxonomy): domain Eukaryota; kingdom Metazoa; phylum Chordata; class Mammalia; order Dermoptera; family Cynocephalidae; genus Galeopterus; species Galeopterus variegatus. Next base: position 155,725 of record NW_007726983.1, on the reverse strand, counting down.
CAAGACAATTCAAGATCCCTTGACTGCCCAGTTCTCCCCTAGAGATATATTCTTACTCCTAATCCAGTCCTTTCCATTTCTTTTTTACATAAAAGCAGTCATAGAAAATGACACTATCCACCTGGCACTCTGTCGAAGTGGGAGGCTTCCCATGATGGAGGCCACAAACCTAGGGCCATACCTATAAGTAACCTGTCCATAGCACGAAAGTCAGGAAACCTCTGGTCTTCTTCCTGGATATTGCTACTTACCCAGGGGGCTGCCATCTCCTACCTCTGGCCACATTCTACTCATCCTGACTGCCTATAAAGGAGGGGGAAGATAAGCCAGGCTTGCCCAGAGGATGAGGTGACACATGTGTAGAGTGGGCAGGACAGGACCTGCACAGCCTCTTTCCCTCCCCAGATATATGCTGGGTGTGAGCAGTCATAGCAGGTTAATGGATGGCTCCTTGTCCATGGTTGTTTGAATAAAAAGGTAGTAGATGTTGTGGGAAACATCTCCAACCACTTCTGTGCCCAAGGAGCATACACCTTAAGTCCTGCATTGGTAAATGCCTGGAGCCGAGCATGTGCCCTCTTCCAGCAGCCCCACCCCAAGAAGCAACAGAAGTGAAACTCCTGTCACTGTGCACCAGTGCTTGTGTGTGGGCTTGATCTGGTGCTCTCTGTGTTGAACCTGCTGGGAATAAGAGACTCTGGCCATTATTCCCTGGGATCTCAGTCACAGTGGAGGATGACACATGGCTTTCTTCTTTCAGCAATGGACAACCTGCAGGAGAGAGCTCTGCACATCCGGAAAGTCCTCCTGGTCCTGCCCCAAACCACTCTGGTCATCATGAGATACCTCTTTGCCTTCCTCCATCAGTGAGTAGCCTTCTGTGAACAACTGCATCAGACCTTAGTTTTGGCTACTGGAGGTTTCCATATGGACCTGTGTCTCTTCAGCCATCCCAACAAATATTTAGGAAGCACCTACTATCCACTGGCCACAGTGCTAGACTGTAAGAACACGTTGTTATATAAGAGATGAACACCTTGTTATCATTTAGCTCGTGTTCCAGGGGAGGAGACAGACAATAACAGATATGTCGGATGGAATAAGTGCTTAGAAGGCAAATAAAGAAGGGTAAATAAGGTAATAGAGTGCAGGGGTCTGAATTAGGGCAGAAGGTGAAAGGAGAGAGAGACACCTCTCTCTGGTGGTCAGAGAGAGGGTAAATGGGGTTATAGGTGGGGTGGTCAGTGAAGGCCTCTGCAACCTAAAGGAAAGGAGAAAAGGAGCCACAGGGATGTTCAGGATCCGACAGTCATGGTAATAATAGGTTTGAATTTGAGAGCAATTGGAAGATTTTAAGGAAAAGATCTGATTTGTACATCTATTGTAAAACCTGCTAACTGCTTTGTGGAGAAGTTACTGAAGAGGGTTCATATTTAGTCTGTTTCTGTTGCTTATCCCAGAAACTTGTCAAAAACCTGAAACTGGGTAATTTATAAAGAAGTACAAGTTTATTTCTTAGTTTCAGAGACTGCGAAGTTCAAAGTCCAGGGAACACATCTGGTGAGGGCCTTCTTCTTGGTAGTGGCTCTACAGCAGAACAGGGTGTCACATGGCAAATGTCTGAGCAAGGGAGGGCTAAACTTCTCACTCGCTTCTTTATAAAGCCATCAGAACCACATTCATTACTCCATGAATGGATCAATCTGTTGACAAGGGTAGAGTCCTCACAATCTAATCACCTCTTAAAGGTCTCAACTTTCAATCACCATAATAGGATTTCTTTCCTCTTAACACTTGTCACAGTGGGGATTAAGTTTCTAATCCATGAAACTTTGGGGGACACCTTCAACCCATATCAGGGTCATGAAGAGAAACAGGAAGACCTATTCTGAGGTAATCATATGGTGGGGTCATAGGTGTTGGTGTCTTAATCTGGGAAGGTAATGATGGAAGGTGGTGAGGAGGGGTCAGGTTTGGGATATGTTTTGAACATAGCGTTGGTAGGGCTTGCTGATGGGTTGGATACAGAATGTGAAGAGAGCAAGAAATCCTACATTTTTGTCATGAGCAACAGGGAAATGGTGATGCCGTTTATGGAGTTGGGGAAGATGAGGTGTGGAGGAAGGAATCAACAGGTGCCGATGTGCACATGGTAATTTGAAGTACCTGTCAGACATCCACCTGTTAGTACCTGTGCAGATTTTAAACAGTTGAGCATGGGAACCCTACTCTCAGGGGAGCAACCTGGGGTGGAGATCCCTATATGGGAGTTGTCTGAATATTGGTGGTATTTAGCTGATCACTCAGGGAATGAATGAAGCTAGATGAAAGGTCAGAGGGGCCTTGGGCATGGATGGAGCATTTCTTCTTGTCCAAGCAGTGCGTCCTTGCCCAAGGCAAGCATTGGGGTCCCCACAAGGCAGTAAAGACAACAAGCTTGAATACATGAAACTTCCCCTCTCAGACACCTGTAGCTTCTCCCTCAACAGCCAAAGGTTGTAAATGGGCAGGCTGAGAATCACTTAAGCCCGCAGATGGGTTTGCTTTAGGTCCATTGTGTCTTCAAAACATTGAAACAACATTTAAATATTGGGGGAATTTCTCTTTTTAAAAATCTAGATTTCTAACTTCTTTTGAAAAGTTATTAGATCTGACAATACTGGATCTTCATTCCCATATGGCAGCAGTTCCCTACGGAGCAAGGTCTGCCCCCTCCATGGGGCAGGCACTCACCGATTCACCAGGGTTCCCAGCCCTCCCCTCGCCTCCCCAGTCCTGAGGTTGCATTCGTTTGTCATTGACCGTAACTCTTGTTTCACAATTTTTCATATAGTGGAGAAACATTTCTATGGATCCATGAATCCATCAGAAGGGGCAAGACAAAAGGTAAACTGAGGGGCCAGGGTGAAAATGAAGAGCCTTCCTACATGGTTGGTCTGTCTTTAAAATGAATACAACCTCAGAAGCCATTTCTTCACAAGCCTCAGCTTGCTTTCAAGTTCATGGTCAGCCTGGCCCTGTAGGCGTCTGGGTTAGCGGCGCCTGCCTGAGACCTTTCTGGGATGCCCACACTGTTATTTAGCCCCATTGCTGGCTCTGCTGAGCTACAAAGGGTCCTGATTCCACAGCCTGACTCCTCCACGTGGCTGTGTCTGCTCCATTCATTGGCCAGGCTCTGATTCGGTACCACAACTGCCTTTGAGTTAGAAACCCCTAATGACTCACACAGGGTGTTCACAGGCAGCCTGGAAACTCTACTAATTACTTTGAGTTAGTCAGTCCCCTCAGGGCCACAATAAAGGGAGGGGGTAGTGAGAGAGAGAAGGCGTATTAATCTGCTTGGGCTGCCATAACAAAATACCACACACTGGGTGGCTTGAACAACAGAAATTTGTTTTCTCACATTTCTAGAGGCTGGAAGTCCAAGATCAAGGTGCCAGCAGCATTGGTTTCTGGTGAGGCCTTTCTTCTTGGCTTGTAGACAGCCCCTTCTTGCTGTGTCCTCACATGGCCTTTCCTCTGTGTGTGCTCAGAGAGAGAACTCCAGTGTCTCTTCCTCTTTTCATAAGGATACCAGTCCTATCAAATTAGGACCTCACCCTGGTGACCTCATTTAGTCTTAATCTTCTCCTTAAAGGCTCTATCTCCAAATCCAATCACATGGGGGCTTCAGCATATGGATCTGGGGGGAATTCAATCCATAACAGAAGGGGTGGAGGTGAATCCAGAGAATCAAAGATGGAAGGTGCAGACAACTCTTAAGGAGTTTTATTATGAAGAGGAGCAGAGAAGTGGGACAGTAATTTAGTGTGGATGTGGGGTTGAGAGGATTTTTGTTTAATGGGAAGTATTACTGCACATGTGTATGCTTGTAGGAATGGCCCAGTTGAGAAGAAAATGCAATGCTGAGGGAAAGAACAAGGACAAGGTGCTCTTGAGGAGGTGAGAGAGGATGGAATTTACTGCACAGGAAGGAAGGCAAAACAGAATGTAAGGGACAGAGGCAAGCCAGAGGATGGGTAAGGGGAGTGGGGGGATGCCTTTGAAGGGCCACCAGAAAGAATCAGCCAGAATTAATTTTCGCATCTTGTCTCATAGAGAGCCCTATGGGGAAGTCAGGGGAAAGCTGTTAAATCATGGACTTGTAGAGGGAAGTTGTGGTAACTTCTCTTGTGACAGCTTTTAAAAGCCTGATGGATTCTCACATTTTGCCTGGGGTTATGGTAAATAGTACAACTTCTCCTCATCCCTTTCAAACCTAAAATGAACCCTGTTGCTAATATCTTATCCATAGCCTGTTGGTTATTGCCAAATCAAACCCTTGGGGCCTGGGAAGTTGAAGGTTAAGCGAAATGTCATGTATTTAACAGTCCGTATGGAGCTTGGTGCTCTCTCTGAAGATTTAAAGTTTTGATTTGGGGATCAATTTCATAGATACCATGACATTTTGCACTTGCTCCTCGGCTTGTCAGGGGAAGAAGTTGGATAGACTCCTATCAATTAATTACTGCCCAGTGTCAGTACCTTCCATTCCTGGCTAGAATCCAGGGTCCTATACCAAGAAGCAATCGGGATATGATAATTATAGAAAATAGTTATTGAATACCACTATGTGCCAGGCACAGTGCCAGATGCCTTGTATATATTATCTCATTTAATCTTCACAACAGCCTCATAAAAGAGGTACATAATTTCCCCCACTCTACAATGAAGAAACTAGGGAACTAGAACCAAGTTATGGAACTAGGAAGCAATGGAGCAAAGACTCAAAACCAGGTCTGTTTGAGTCTAAATCCTTGCAATTTTTTTTTTCTATTTAAATTTAATCAAAGAGACAAATGCACATCATCAGAAACTTAAAAATCCAGAAAAATGTGTCATGAAAAACAAGTATCCCATACTAATCCTGATTGTCTCCCTCCCCCCAAAATGCCTCTGTTCCTAGCCGCAATGCTGAACCTATTCAAGAAGCAACAGAGATGATGAGTTCAAATCAATGAGGAGAATTCGCTGATATCATGAACTGAAGCTATAGAAATATAGTAGAACTCTTAGAAGAGATGGCATGGATATAAGTCAGCACCAAATTTTTTTTTTTAAAGCAGAGAGCTCTTGCCAGTGATATCCATTTTAGATATTTCTTTAAAAATAAAAATCTTATACTAGGCACAGCTTTCAGGGACTTCAAAGATTATTAACACCATGACATTTTGCACAAAATTGTGTGCATTTGTATGTGCACATATATGAATTTTTCTGGGGAGAGAATTCCTAGTTTTTGTCAAATTCTTGAGGGAACCCATGTCCCCTAAATACTTAAGAACCACTGCTTTAGCCCCTAAACTTCGATGTTCCCACTGTAGATTGGAAAAGAGAAAAGGATCTTAGTCTGTATTTTGATGGGAGTAAGAAAATGGACCTAGATTCATGAGACCGCAGTTCACAAAGAAGTGTCCTCCTCAATGGGCCGGCCCGGTGGCGCACTGGATAAGTGCACCGCTTGGGAAGCGCGGCGGCGCTCCCACCCGAGGGTTCGGATCCCACATACAGACCGGTTCCCGCTCACTGGCTGAGCGAGGCGTGGGAGCAGCACCGAGTGTTGCAATCCCGTTGCCGGTCCCCGGTCCGGTACGGGGGCAACACTGAGGGTTGCAATCTGTTCCCGGACACAGAAAAAGACAAAAGACAAAAAAAAAAAAAAGAAGTGTCCTCCTCAAGCCGCAGGTCATTGCAGCCAACTCTGACTGGAGCAGTCCTCACCTCAGTAGGCTTCACAGCATTTCTTATCTTTCACAGAGCTTCGACTTGGACTCTCAGGGGTAGAGTTTGTTTCTCTTTGACCACCAAGCTTCCCAGAAACTACTTCCATGTTTTCTTTCATGTTCCCAAAACATTATCAGATCACACTAAAGAAACAGGGTATTCCTCCTCCTCGTACCCCCATTACACCAGGAACTGGCCATCCTTGGATCAGCTACATACAGCTTTAGGCTGGTGGCACCTCATGCCTCAGTTGTCCATGCTGAGGTTACCTCTACTGCCTTTCTCCAGTTTTAATTTAACCAAGACGTTGACTTAGAAACTTCCCCTAGTCTTTTCTAAATCTCTGCTCCCTTTTAACTCTGTGTCCAGAGAAGGATTATAAAATTAAATCTTCAAGATCTCTTGTGAAGCAATCCAGCCCCTGAGATCTATACCTTTTCCCGTTACTGGTCTCTCCTGAATTTGATTCTAGGTCCTAGAGAACAGTGATTCTCAGCTTTTTTTTCCAGTGACAGTTGTTCACATCCATTGTACCACTTCTAATGTCCAGCAGTGATTCTCGAAGGTGCATGGAAGACATATCAGAATCTCCAAAAGAGGAAAGAACCACTGGGTTAGAGAGAAACCAGTTTTGTAATGTGAATCTGGATGTGGGGTACATGAGAAATAAACTCTGCCCAATTCTGAGGAACAGCTACTCAGATGAAGATTGCTGAGTCTCAGGCTTATAGTTCAACATCAGCAAGTTGTGTGGGGGTATTTATCCAGAGCTAGCCCAGCCTTCAGTGCCTGGACAGGCAAAGACCAATGGGGACTCATCAGGCTCAGTGGCTCATTGAAGGCCTTGGGTCCTTAGCCAAGGTTGGAGGTGTGGCTGGAGCAGCTGCTGGCTGAGAAGGGGGAGTTCCAAGAATAAATAAATGCCCAATAGTGAAGTCAGCCTGCATCCAGAGGAAGCCCAAGCAGAAGCATGCTGACCTTTTCCTGAGCAAATCTTGAATATGATAATAGAGGAGGATATTATGAAAAGGAAAAACAATTGCATTGGCTGTTCCAGAAAGAAATGCACTGGCTTGATAGAACACAAAGGCTAGTCAGTTGGCTATTTTTTTAAGTAAGTCTACAGGCTGGAATGGAATATCCCTAATAAGTTGATAATTTTGCTGTGCAAGAAGGTACACATGTACAATGCCTGTGTCTTCTGACCATGTCATTACCAGGGCCACCTGAGGGTCCCCGTCTGCTCTGGCAGCTTAGTGCATTGGTCTGTGGGAGCCATCCTCAGCTCTGCAGAGTGGCATGTTCTCGAGGCAGGCTGGCTTTGGTGGATGAGGTCCTGGGTGGCAGTGAGGTTGGGGTGGTAAGTAGAATTTGAATGGGAAGCTAGAGAGAGAGGAAGGACCAAACCTGCAAGCATGTGCCTCCACCTTTGCTTTTCCTTGGCTCCTGAATGGCCATCCTGGTGGTCACTCCTTTCTCTGCAGCTGACTTTCTGGAAGGCCTCTGATGCCCAGAAAGGCAGGTGGCAATTTGTGGACCTTCTGCTTTTACACTTGGCAGTGCCTCTCGTGATTGTGCTGTCTGGGCATTCATGCAAGAGCTTTCCAGCTTGCCCCCTTTCCCTTCTCCTCCAGTTTATCACAGTTCAGTGAAGAGAACATGATGGACCCCTACAACCTCGCCATCTGCTTCGGGCCCTCGCTGATGTCAGTGCCAGAGGGCCACGACCAGGTGTCCTGCCAAGCCCACGTGAATGAGCTGATCAAAACCATCATCATCCAGCACGAGAACATCTTCCCAAACCCCAAGGAGCTAGAGGGCCCTGTCTACAGCAGAGGAGGAAGCATAGAGGATTACTGGTAGGGGGCTCAGGGCTGGAGGAGGGGAGGGAGTCACCAACGCACACTGGCATGGGGACCAGATGGCCAAAAGAAAACCAAAGGGAAACACCCAGATCCTCCCAGCCACCCACTCCCAGGCTCTTCAGGCTGCCAGGGTCTGGGGATGGTACAGGCAGTCCCTCTCTTTAGCCCGGAATAAGTGCCACTTATGCCACCTCCCTTTTTTGTGAATTCTGAATGGCAAGGGACCATTCTGAAAGATAATGATAATGTTAATAATAATACAAATACTCTCCAGGAAAGGAAATTTTATAAAGTTTTCTTTTGAAGGTCTGTTCATTAGTCAACAGTGTCCTCAGGCTTCTACTGTGTGCTATGTATTATGAGAAAAACAGTCCTGGGTCACAGGGAATTCCATTCTTATTGGGAAGAGTTTAGATGCGAGGCATAATTCCCTTACTATTGAGTTTGTAAGATGACACTTTAGAATGATTTCAGAAATTTATGAAGAGAGAGGAGTAATCTCCATTTTCGGTAGGTTAGGCATACTCCCACCCTAAAGCAGGATTAAATTCTGTGGGGCAAGGTTTTTCATGACCTAGCCTGGGAACAGAGATGGAAGAGGAATCCCTAGGGTACATCTTTGCTAGACCCCTCTGTTAGGCAAATAACAAATCACTATTTCCATTTTACAGATGAAGTCACTTGAACCCAGAGAGGCTGGTGACAGTGTTTCAGGCCACCCCAGTGATGAGGATCCAACCTCAGTCTCTTGTCTCTTAGTATAGGGCACCATCTATCACCCCATACTGCCCACCATAATACCACTTACAGTGTCATTTTTCCACTAAACACAAATCCAACTGCCTCTCTCTTTTAACCCCTAACGCCCCTCACCTCCCCCCTCTTTTCCTAAACAGTGTTTCAGCCTGAGTTGAAAGCCCAGGCCAGCCCAAGTTGGATTCCGCCTGAATTCAACATCTGGAACCAATTCGACCAGCCCCATTGCTATCGACTGAGGTAGGGGAGGACAGGGGAAGTTGTTTACTTAATTAGAGGCCAATTGGTCCACACTTCTCCCTGACCCCCACAGAAGAGCCTCCTGCCCAAGGAGTGAAGAAAGTGACATTCGTGTGTCTGTGAACGTAGTAATTTCAGTGACATCCCTGGGTTCACTTTTCTATACTGTACTGCAGATCCCAGCATCTGGGTCCGAGCCAGAGAAACCTAGGCTGGTCAGCTTGGAGAGAAACTTTTTGTCACAGATGGTTGGTGGTGACTTGGGAAGTTGGTCAGCTCAGGTCTCAGCCTACTGGCTGGTGAGCTCCAGGGAGCTGTCCTGGTGCGTGTCACTTGGAGAGCTGGTTTTCCCCTGGCTTCAGTGGTGAAAAGCCATGGAATAGTGTTCCCAATTTTTGCTTTACCTTCCTTTTAAAGTCAGGCAAAACATCTGCCCTTACTTCTCAAATATCAAACCACTGCAAGCCCTGGACCGATGCCCGGGGCAAAGGGCCCCCCATACCCTTACCCTCCACCCTCCACCCCCTTCCCAGCCTGGTGGAGCAGACAGAGCCGGGGCAGGGGGTGGGGGGCGGAGCACATGGCTCACAGGGGCACAGACAGGCAGGCACCTCCTTGCACTTTTCTCCAAGGTGTTCTCCCCAGCCCCCTGTGTTTGTTGTGCATCCGACATTTATTAGCAACCTCTGGAAAAACCACAAGGTTAGTCAGTGAACATTACTACCACAGACGGGGTGGGAAGTGTCTAGGCCTCAGGCCAGAAGCACCTGAGGATCAGGAGTCAGTGACCTTGGGTTGAGAGGGACCTTCTGGCCACTGAATTCATACCCTTGGAAGGTTCCCGGCCTCCCCTCTAACTTCCTTGGGAAGAGAGAGGTGCCAGCAGAGTGAGCTAAGACTGACGAAGGAGGTGAGCCCTTAGAATCCTGGAAAATTGCCAGGAGACCAGAACAGCCAGGGAGAAAGGCACACCAGGCCACTTGTCCTCCCCACAGCTATGGAGAGGAGAGGCAAATCCATTTTACTGCATGTGCCAGCCCTGGAACTGGACTCTGGTTTTCTAGGACTGCTTGCTGTGTGGCATGGTGGGCTTCTTCTGAGACCTCAGGTGTTGGTGGGCCTTGGGGGTATTGCTGGAGGTAGGGGGGTGAAGTGAGAGAAGTATAGGATTTTAGGGTTAGAAGGGACCTTAAAAAGTATCATCTTGCCTTTACTGTAGAATAGTGGTTTTCAAAGTGGGGTCCCCAGACAAATAGCACCTATATCATATGGGACTGGTTAGAGTGCAAATTCTCTGGCTCCACCCAGACCTAGTGACTAAGAAACTCCAGGGGTGGGGCAATCTGCTTTTTAACAAGCCCTCCAAGGCTCCCTGAAGTTTGAGAACTGTTGGCTGTTGCCTTAGTGGGGAGCTATGCAAATGAACTTGAAGCCCTGGGGAAAAGTTTGCCTTTGCCTTGTACACTCCTGGGGGCCCCAAGGGTTTCCAGAACTCATCCAAACTCATCAGAAGGTTTTTAGGCCCAGAAAACAGTGAGAAGCTGTGTCTACATTTTTTGACAAAGAGTAATCCCTGCTGATGTTCTCTGGAGCTTGGGAAACCTCCTTGGAACTGACTTGCTCCACGTGGGGTGAGTTGTGAACTGGGCACCTAGCCTTTGAGGAGCTTAGGAGTGTAGGACCGATCCCGTAGCGAGGGAAAGGCTATATAGGGCTCAAAAGTAGAAACTGTAGCCAGGCTGTGGAGTTGAGGGGGTGGTGGTGCTTCCACGGAACTGCCTAGAAAGGCTCACTTGTTACTACCTTCTGCCAGAGGAGGAAATTTTAGAAACAAATAGGGTTTCTCCACTTTTCGGGAAGTGAGAACTTCTTAATGTCCATCCCCATGAATGCTGAAGTCCATGAACCAGGAGATGAGGAGTAGAAATGACTTTCCTAGTAACTTGCCTGGCCATTCCTGATTCTCTACCTTGGATGATTTTAGACTGAATTTTTTCAAGAACTTGACCTGGCTTCTATCCCCTGCCCTCTTGCAGAGTTTAGCCCACAGCAGATTCTTCTTCCCCGACTTTTGTTCCCATGCGCTCCTATGACTCACCTTCCACTTTCTCACCAGTACACAGACTAAACCACAAAGCAAGCTAGAGGCATCAAGCAAAAGCAGAAAGAAGAAGGAAAGGAAGGACCAGTTATTAAGTACCCCTCTGCACCAAACTCTTTCCTAAACTATGTCATGAATCCTCACGCAACTCTGTGAGGTATACAGATCACTATCCTCAATGTATAGCTTAGGCAGCTGAGGCTTAAAGAGATTAAGTCACTTGCCTAGAGTTACACACCTACCAAGTGTCAGAGTTGGTTTTTGGAACCAGTTGTATGTGATGCTAAAGCCCAGTGTTTCCCTTCCACCATGCTCCCTCCTTGAGAACCAGGAATGAATCATAGAGAAACAGCCCTTGAAGAGTTGAATTGTTCAGTATTTCCTAAACAATTTGTTTTGTAACTTCAAAAGCGTTTCCCTTTTGCCTCAAGATCATGTAAGTCCCAAGTAGTCTCAGGTAGTTTTTGTAGCTTGCAAGAGCTAGACTAGAGAACCTCTGGGGCCTTATATTTCATTATAAGCATTTATCTGTTGTGTGCAATTAAGATATAGAGAGCATAGGATCAATTCAATGCCCTAGCTCCATGGAGGCTGTATGAAGGGGAAGGCAAGAAATTTGTAAGCAAATGCTGAGGTCCCTGTCACTCTTGCTTCTATTGCAGTGATAGCCCTCATGGAGAGACTACCTCGGCTGAAGACTCAACCCAGGATGTGACCACAGAGCACCACACGAGTGATGATGGTACGAGGCCCTGTTTCCTGGTCAGTGGGACTGCCAGGGGTGAAGCAGAAGGAAGTGATCTTGTGTCCCGTGTGCCTCATGAACCTTCCTGCCCAGCAGTCCCCTGAAGGACAGGCAGGGAGCTCTCCTGTCTCTCATTTTCCTTCCCTGCCTTCCTTAGAGAGACAGCCTACCTGCTCACATAGAATAATCTCTGTGCTGAACCAGAGGTGAAGGACTAGACCTTTCACAGCCCTTCAGCCTTCTTGCCCCACCTCCCAGCTCTTTGTCTGGCCAAGGTCCAGCTTGATGCTGGTCTCTCTTCACAGCCCAGCCCCCTGCCAGGTGGTTGGAGATCACAGCAAAGGAGAGCTCATTTGAAAAACAGTGAGCCTAGGGTGTAGAGAAGCTGGGTGCCAAGAACACAACAGAAGCAAGCCAGAGGGGAATAGGAGTGAGGATGCAGAAACCACACGCTTTCACGCCTTCCAACTGGAAAAATTGACCCTTTCCACAGTACAGACATGCGAATGCTGAGCAACCTGGCGGGTGTGCATCCAGGCTCAGCTGTCATCCTTGGGCCCCTCTGCAGGGCCCATGATTTATTAGGGTCTGTCCAGCCAGCACATTTCCCCTCCTTCCACCAGTTCCACACCTCCATTTCTGCATCACGTGGGCTCTAGAAGTCTCAGCAGCTGACAAGGGGCCTCAGAATTTTCTGGGCACAAAAATGAAATGGCACAGTCCGTAGAGCTTTGCCTGCTCCCCGCCTTGCTGGGAATTCTGCAATCCTAGGCCAGCTTTTAAAGGAGAAAAAAATTAGGACTACATTTTATTTACTGTTTATTTAGATCCTGATGTCAGAAGAATTAGTATGATCATTTGCCACATTACGAGAGGGGAGTAGGTGAACTAGGGAAATTAGTATTCAGTTAGAGCCTCCCTTGTGCCAGGCTGTTAGAGGCTTTATGTATGTTATCTCTTAATCCCTAGTGAAATAGATATGGCCTCTATCTTATAGTTGAGACAGTGAAGATGAGAGAGGGTCAAGTGACATACAAGTGAACAGATACAAATTTGTTGGGAGGGAGGGTGGAAAAGGAAGAGGGAGGAAGGTTTCGGTAATGGGCCACAATAATCAACCACATTGTATACTGACAAAATAAAATTAAATTTAAAAAAAAAAAGAGAAGTGAGATTAGGATGTTTAGACAGGGCTTCTCTGGTCTGCCTCTTGTGGTGAAATCTCTGGCCCTGTCCATTCAGGATCAGACCCACCCACCAGGGCTGTCTAGGCATGGACTTGTTTTTAACCAGCCTTTCTCTCTACTGCCAAGAATATCTGTTTTCCATCTCAGATTCCAGGTTTCTGGGAGACTTCTCCCTCTCTGGTCTCTACCTGCAGCCTAGAACAGATAAAGATAATGAAAACAATGATAAAAATGACTATGAATACATACCACTTACTGTGGGCCAGGCACTGTTCTATGCACTTTTACAAATTGTAATTCATTGACTCCTCATAATGACTTCATGAAAAAGGCACTATTATCATCCCCATTTTACAAATGAGGAGAAAAAGCTCACATAAGGTGAAAATGCATTGCATTTGTAAACCTTTTCAATTTTTCAAATTACTTTCATGTGCATTTTTCCATATATTGGTCACAAAATAAATTTCCATATTTTACTCCTTGGAAAGTTGATTGGGCGAGTTATTTTCTCTTTATTGAAACTAAAACCTCATGTTCTACTAGGGGAAATGGATAACATAAATTATTTAAAATACAGTATAATAAATTTTCTACAATTAATGGAGTTATTATATAATCGGAAAAGAAATAATGCTTAAAAATGCAGGGTGGCAAGTCTGATGATAAGGGTCAGCATAAAGAGATATGGAAACACCAAAGAAGCTACTACAGAAAGTAGGTGATGTTTGAGTTGTATCTCTGTGTTTTATCAGTCAGATGAGCAGGAAGGGGATGCCAAGTGGAGGGAATGGCATGAGCAAAGAAAGGGAAGAGGTTGCCAGTGCTTTCGGGGTTGCGGTGCAATCTACATGGGAATTACCTGCTTTATAGATATCCATGGCTTATTTGCACACTAGATTATCTTCCCACTACTTTAAGTTCAGCTAATTGGGCTTTTCCACTTAGTTTCCTGAGTCTGTAGGTCTTAACAACATGTGTTTCCTTCTTTTCCGCCCCTCTCAGAGTGTGAACCCATTGAGGCCATTGCCAAGTTTGACTACATAGGTCGGACAGCCCGAGAGCTGTCCTTCAAGAAGGGGGCATCCCTGCTGCTTTACCAGCGTGCTTCTGACGACTGGTGGGAAGGCCGGCACAATGGCATCGATGGACTCATCCCCCATCAGTACATCGTGGTCCAAGACACGTACGTTGGGCCCCTGGCACCTTTGGGGGTGGTCCCTGGCTGCACTGTAGGAGTGAGACTTCTTTTCTAGAGCCATAGGAGTGTGAGGGACACCAACCCCCAGGGGGTGCTAATGTGGGCCTGAGGCCCACACAGTTCCTTGACGGGCCTCTGACTCAGTGGAGAATTTATTTTAATCTCTCCATTCTCTGTTCCCCCTACAGCTCACCCTCAACCCAGTTTTAAAAACCTGCCAGCCAGCACTCATCCACATTTTTACCTGATAAGTGATAATGTGGGTTTTTATTTGACCACCTATTTCTCCTTTCTGGAAAGGTCACGTTGGGAAAGCATTTTTGCTTCTCTGTGTTTTTTTTAAACAACTATGCTCACCCCAACCTTTTGGGCCGCTGATGGCACTTTTCCACTTACAAATGAAAATGTGTTACGTTTCCAGGAGAAATCTGGCTTAAGCAGCCTTGTGGAAATGACCCAGTTCATTAACCCAGTTGAGGTTGATTTGGGGGGCAAATGGGAGAGAGGAGGAAAAAGAATGTCAGGAAACCTGAACTTGTCCCAGAGAGAGCTCCTTCGCTGGGCTATTGGTTGGTTCCCACACGATGAAGCAGTGTCTCCTGGGCAGGAAGCACAGTGTCCCCTCCCCTGTGTCCCGCCCAAGCCTGCCTCCCTATCCCTTTGCCCTGCCTCTGTCCCCATCTCCCTTCCCTTGGGCACGATGCTGTCAGTGTTTTTAGTCCTTCCCTTAATATTATTTTTTAAAGGTTATATCCTGAATGAGTCTGCACCCTCCCTGCCTCTCTCTGGCTAGTTCTGCGGGGAAATCCTCCCTCTGTTGATAGCATCGCAAACCTGGTGGCGATATGTGCATGGACAGGACCCTCCCAAATTTAGCATTATGGCTCCACTACAGGACTGAGAGAAGATGAATTATGGGGGAGAAGGGCCTTTCTTTGTCATCAGTAGCCAGAGGGGCCAGGAGAACAGTGGAGAGACCTGGAACCGGCTTGGATGCTGTGAGCAGGGCTAGATGTGCTACGACAGTGTGGCAGTGTCCTGCCTCGACGCTGGCTTCTCCAGAGCCACCACAGAGAGGACTGTCCTTTCCTGGCAGTGCTCCAGGACCTCAGCAGATAAACTGCAACCTGGACTTGCCACCTCTTTCTCCAGGAGGTGGCTCCTGACGGCCGCCCAAGGAAAGCAGCACGGGGTGGAAGGCAGATGCCTCCAATCCAGGTGTCCCCTAGCCACACTTTCCTGAGGAGCTCAGGATCCCACAGAACTCAGCCAGATTATTTATTTTTATTTAAACAACCCTCCAAAGTCCCTTAGGTCTCCTTGCCTCTGCTCACAGAGCTAGCCCAGCCAGGCATCACTGCTGCCTTGGAGCCGTGTGGGGTTGCGTGTGTGTCGGCGGGCCATCTTGCTGATTTAACACTGCTTTTTGTGTTGTTGTTGTTTTCCCTCCTCCCTGCCTGCCTGTCCCTTCTCCCCCAGCGAGGACGGTGTCGTGGAGAGGTCCAGCCCCAAGTCTGAAATTGAGGTCATTTCTGAGCCACCTGAAGAAAAGGTGACAGCCAGAGCGGGGGCCAGCTGTCCCAGTGGGGGTCATGTAGCTGATATTTATCTTGCAAACATCAACAAGTAAGCTCTGCTTTTCATTTTCTGCTCCCCTTGAATGACTTGCAACACCAGCCTCACCCTCTGGCCTAACCCCACTTCCATCCCTGCGCTGCACGTAGGCTCCCAGCTCCCCAGCCTAACGGTTTGCATGTGTTCCTTGCTGCTGAGAGGTGGACAAGGCTGAGGAAGCTTCTGCAAGCTGCAGGGGCCAGTCCAGGTCTCAGCTAGCTGCTGTTGTGCTATGGAAGGGTGCTCTGCTGTGTGTTCCCACGGCATCTGTCAGCCCAGACCTTCCTGGCAGTCTTATGGCTAAACCTTTGGCCAAAGCTTTGGTCACTTCATGCCACCTGGTTTTGTACTGTTTCTCAGAGGTGCCTTCTCTTTTCCAATTCTTACTTAATAGTCTTTGATGTCCTCTTTGACCCTTGTCTGTCCAAAGATTCAAAGTCTTGTGTGTCTTCTACTAGGCTAATGTTACCCCAGGTGGGTTTATTTAGATGTTGTGTCCTGCATTCACTCCTGTGGAGGCAAGGAGGCCACTGTGTCCTAAGGCAAGCTTTGTCCTGAGCTCTTTCCTCAGTGGCTAACCCTAGCTCCCTTTCCTTCTGCCCTTGCACACCAGGAGAAGTACTCTTCTGTTTTCTCCTATTGCTTAAGCCCGTGTATTATCCCTTCCTATCAGTCCCTTTGCAGATTCCCACTCCTGTCCAGCAGACTCTTAACTCCGACCCCCAGCTTTCCTTGTGGCTGTTAGCAACATCCTGAGTTTTAACTCCACCCACACCCAATCTGGCCATCTGGAGGGATTCCACGCCTGTGTGCTGCTGCCTCCCTGAGAGGCATTCAGGTTATTGGAGAACTAATCTCATCTCAAGGGACCAGACACCAAGTCCCAAAGCCTACAGACCTCTTACCGCCAGACCCTGAAACTTGGCCCAATGCCAGCAGGATGACAAGCCCCAGGGCGCTCCTGATGAATATGGATTGCAGATGATGTACAGTTTTTATTCCCCTCTGGCTTTGGAGGAATGAAATGATTTGCACTTTGAAAACCTGTTAACCATAGCCTCTGGACACTGAGACTGGAAGGAGAATAAAAGATGCTTATTGTTTTTAAACTACACCAGGTTGCCCAGATCTCTTGGCTTTTTTCCAACCAGACGGTAGCAGGGGGAGTGGCTGGGGCACGTGGCTCTTTTCCATCTCTTTCACCCTCAAGTTAGTAAAGAGTTTATTCAGCTCACTTACTCAGTGTAGTTCTAATTTAATTTAGACCAGTAAAAAAAAAAATTGAGGATTTTATATTTCCTTCCAGAGTACTTCCCTGCTGGGAGGGCAAGCTAGTAAAAAGTAACTGTGGGCTAATCACATTTTTTCCCCTTATTTACAAGTCCATGTTAATTATAAGCCTACAATCATAAGGCTGTAAGCCTATAATTAACCTGGAAACCAAGGTGGGGTTGGTGGAAGGAGAATTAGATAATTAGTTAGGTACATATTTTTAAGCCATCATATATTTGATGCCATTATACAAAGGAGTTGTAGAGAGTAATAGCTGAAATAGTCAAAAGGTGAACATCTGGTAGAAAATCAAGACGGCTCAATGACCTTGCTTGGTGGTGTCAGGAATTTTGCAGTGGGGTTCATGGAGGACAAGGCTCTGCTACCATGACCTACCCAGACACCAGCTGGTCAGTGGGTGACAGCAGCCCCTAGTGTGCCTGGCCCGGAGGAGGGAGTCTGCCCTTCAGCCTTTCCTCCTGCCCTACCCCCATCACTCCTCCCAAGCTCCTTCAGTTTCCTGAGGACCCCGGGCTGTCTCACCCCTGTGCCTTCACACTCGCTGTCCCCTCACCTGGTGAACTGCTACTCTCCCTTCAAGACTCAGTCCAAAGATTATCTCTTTAGGGAAGACTTTCGGATACGCCTGAGTTCCCTAGGGCTGAGTTAGGTACTTTTGAGTACCTCAGATCCCCCACCAGGCCAAGCTCCTTAAAATCAGGAACTCTGTCTTTCTCATCTTTATATGCCCAGGGCCTGGTGCAGGACATGGCACAGTGCAGCCACCCCATACATCTGCCTTCTCAGCAGTTTTAGGCTTGTGAGTCAGCCATCCTCAAGTGGAAAAAGGAAATCAGCAAAGAGTTATTAGGGTGTGGCATTTCAGTTTAATTGTGCATGTTGATTAAGTATCTGCTGTTGTGTCAAGCACTGGTGCTGGTTATTCAGAGATAAGACATGGTCCCCTGGCCCCAGAGCTCACAGTCTGACAAGGTGAAGAACATATGGATAAGTAACTAAAAAGCAGTGCCATAGATGCTCTGAAGGAACAGAAGAGGGAAGGATCCATTCTGCCTGTAGTCAGAGTTAGTGGTGCTAGGGAAGTCTTTGCAGAGGAGGGGTCATTTCACCAGGGCCTCATAAGACTCTGGCAACATCCTTTTTCCACTCAAGAATGGCTGACTCACAAGGCTAAAACTGCCGAGTGGGCAGATTCATGGAGTGACTGCGATGTGCCAGGTCCTGGGCCAGGCCCCAAGGATATCAAGATGAGGAAGACCTCAGCAGTGAACAGGACCAGAACTGGCTTAGAGCACTGGCCCTGCCTCATAGACCAGCTCTTTATCTTCAGAGTCCTACTCCATCCCTCCTTCCATCTTCAACTCCTGCCTCAGCCCCAATCTCCCTTAGTAGATTCAAAATCAGAGAAAAAAAAAAAATTTAAGGCTGGCCAGTGAGCTCAGTCAGTTAGAGTGTGGTGCTGATAACATCAAGGTCAAGCATTCGGATCCTTGTACCGGCTAGCTGCCCCCAAAAAAGAAAAATCAGAGCTATCCAGCTGTCATCTGAACCAGAAGTTTCATTGCTTCTTAGATTAGTTCCTTTAAAATCTGATTCCAAGAGAAAATGAAATTATTCAGCAGCAGGCGACACCCATATAACTAGGACTCTGCCAAGCCATTTTGCATAAGAGCCTTAAGTGGTCTGAAACAAATTGATCCAGAGCCAGGGCTTAACTCAGTGCTGTATGACTTAGGAGTCAGGTAGATGTATTTTCACACTAAGAAAATGCACAGGCTGGGCCCTAACTCTGCAGCATTGCTGCCTCTTAAAAAATATTCTGTTCCATGTCTGCAGAATAAGCAACAACAGCCTCTTGCCAGAGCCCAAAATGATGACAGTCTCGTAGTTGGACCAAGAGATGCCAAAATTTAGAAAAGTTAACTCTCCTCTTGCCAGCAATTTCTTACTTCCTTGGTGATGGCAAGACTTCTCCTACCTGGGGCGCTAGGTTTCTATTCAAAGCAGGTAATGGAGGGGCTTTCCACGAATCTACCTTTGATTAGAAACTTTCACTTAACCAGACATTTTTTCTGACAGCAACTTACATCTTGAGAACTCCAAGCCCACCACCACCAAGTAAGTATCCATTTCTCCTTTGCTCAGTTTGGGGGTGGCAGGGGAACAGAGACATGGAGGAAGAAAGAGAGGATGAAAGGGAGGAGAGAACATACTCTGTGCTCCTCTCCATCCAGAAGTCCCTGGGTGCAACATCTGCCCCTCTCTCACTCATCCAAGCTTCCTCAGAGTCAGGGCTCCCTGATCACACTGCCTTTTCTGTTTGTGATTGAAGGCAAAGGAAGCGTCCAGAATCTGGGAACATCCGGAAAACATTTCGGAGTGACAGCCATGGGCTGAGCAGTTCCCTGACTGACTCCTCCTCCCCGGGGGCGGGGGCTAGCTGCCGCCCATCCTCCCAGCCCATCATGAGCCAGAGTCTCCCCAAGGAAGGGCCAGATAAGTGTTCCATCAGTGGGCATGGGAGCCTCAACTCCATCAGCCGCCACTCATCCCTGAAGAATCGACTAGACAGTCCACAGATCCGGAAGACCGCTACAGCAGGAAGGTCCAAAAGCTTCAATAACCATCGGCCCATGGATCCTGAGGTCATTGCACAGGTAACTGGAGGCTCCTGGACAAACAGTTACATGAGTCTGCACTCATCACTGCCACTTAGTGTAGCTCATGCTAGTTACAACAGGATTTGAGACAGAATGATGCTTTGTACACTATATACAGAGTTATTGGACATGTGGACCTGATAAGATGACTTAACTAGCAATCTGCCTGCCTGAAGACAGAAAAAAAAAAAAAATTCTGGCTTATTGCTCACATACTGACTATTTGCAAGGCTATTGCAATTTTTACAGCCAGTAGTTACCGTATTTTGATAGAGTCCATTCAGCCCAAGTTTTGTGTCTTAAGACCCTGGTAGACTTTAGTGAAGCTGCCTGAGTGTTGCAGCTCAGATGTAGTTCTGGCCACACTTTTATATTACTCTGCTTATTCCTATCATCCCATTTCATAAAGCTAATCTCTGGTACCTACTGAGTAGATGATCAATCAACAGTCTGTTACTGATCTTAAAGGCTCCAAAATACTCTGACTGCTGAGATCACGGGTTCCAGAAGGGTTTCCAGCCCAAGTCTCTGGACGCGGTGGAGATGAGCTCTCTGATTACAGGGTCTACCTTCCATGTATGCACCACACTGATGACTCTCTGTTTTTCATGAAATATTAGAGATCCAACCCCAACTCTAGAAATCCGACTACCGGGGCCACTCCAAGCAGTTCCCTCAGACGTCTCTCCCAACTATATAATTTTCATTAGACCAGGTAGGAATGAAGGGCTCAGTGTTGCCCTCTTATGTCTCAACCAAGTTGAGATTCTCCTCACCCCATCTTCCAGGGGACGATAGAGGCTAGGCTTGGTCTCTATTGGCTTAGTCGCAGTGCTCTGCTTGAGGAGGTGTTCTGGCAAGCTTGGTATTGAGCTACAGGCCTGAGATGTCTTGCTTCGCTAGCCTTCTATGCTGTGCCTCTATTTGAGCTCTTGGCTGCAATCTGTCTTGCACCATGGGAATCCTCCCAGCTCCCTCCTTGGTCAGGCGTTAATAGGAATGTCAGAAAACGTACACAGCTGGGACAGACTCCAGCTGCAGAGGGACTGAGGACAGAGATGGAGTTCTTCCTGAGCATTTTAAAGGTTTGAGAAAGTCATAGCAATGAGTGAAATTGAATCACTGTCAGTAGAAAGCATGGGTTGCTCTGTAGGACAAAGAAACCTTAACCAGGGCCTTTGCTTGGAAGATACAATCTCTCAATATGAGCCTAATCCCAAGGAGAAGTCCTATAATGGTTTGGGGGTGCCAGACACAAGTTTGTGGGGAGGGTGGGGGGAGCTGGGAGGTCTCTGGGAGGCAGCTGGCTTTTGCATACAAAGGTTCTTTGGTTCTGCCTTGAGGCCCTGGGCTAGGACTGCTATTTCCTAAAATCTGGAGAAGCCAGAGATTCTCCTCTTGTGTGGGCTTTGGCTCCCCCTCCTGGTCACTCCGTGGTGCCCCTCCTGTGGTGATGGGTAGAGGAAGGAAATGGTTTCATCCAGCTGGACACTCCCGTGATTGGGAGGGGAGCAGGGGGATGTGTCCTGATGAATCTTCAGGGACTGGAGGAGGAAGGACTAACCCTCTTAACCTTTGGCCTTGAAGTCCAAGAGAATAAAGATCATACATTATATTAACCACCTTTTAAAAAATTGTTTCTTAGTACAATTTCAAACATATACGAAGAGAGCGAATTGGTTAGTGAATCTCCATGCACTCACGACCAAACTCCTGGCCACTGTTAGCTCATTCACCTTTCCCCTCCCCACTGGATTATATGTCATTCAATCCATAAATATTTCGGTACCTATCACTACAACTCAAGGATTCTACTTTTAAAACATCTCAACCATTCTGTCT
Source organism: Galeopterus variegatus (assembly GCF_000696425.1). Classification (NCBI taxonomy): domain Eukaryota; kingdom Metazoa; phylum Chordata; class Mammalia; order Dermoptera; family Cynocephalidae; genus Galeopterus; species Galeopterus variegatus. Next base: position 134,458 of record NW_007726983.1, on the reverse strand, counting down.
AAAGAAAAAAATATCTCATGGTAATGAAAATCCCTCTGTCCCCCTTTCCCCGCATTCTGGGCATTCATATGTTCAAGGATTTTGGCCAAGTAAAATAATGTGGACACCTCCTACGGTTGGTTTCTTCATGACTTGGCCTGCATTGTTGACATAGAGTCCTTGGGGACTTCTCCCTTCATTTGTCTCACCTCATCCTTTTTCCTGTTTTGCAGGATATCGAGGCAACAATGAACTCTGCCTTGAACGAGCTGCGGGAGCTGGAGCGGCAGAGCAGTGTCAAGCACACCCCTGATGTGGTTCTGGACACCTTGGAGCCCCTCAAAACCTCCCCAGTGGTGGCCCCCACATCAGAGCCCTCCAGTCCCCTGCACACACAGCTCCTCAAGGACCCTGAGCCCGCCTTCCAGCGCAGCGCCAGTACTGCTGGGGACATCGCTTGCGCCTTCCGACCTGTCAAGTCTGTCAAGATGGCTGCCCCAGTCAAACCACCAGCGACACGGCCTAAGCCCACTGTCTTCCCCAAAACAAATGCCACTAGCCCTGGTGTCAATTCGTCCTCTTCCCCACAGTCCACTGACAAGTCTTGTACTGTCTGAGGGGTATAATTTAATTCATAGACAAGGGGACTGACTATAGGGACTGACTGTTATTAAAATCTTCCTATTTAACTAGCTTGGGGACTTCAGCTGAAAATTAGATTCTAAGTTGTTCTTGCAGGAATTAGCCTCCCCATCACCCAAAACCTTGAGAATGAAGCCCTCGTTATCCCCTTTCCCTTCCCTTCCTGCTGCCCTCAGCGTCCCCCAGTCGTAATGCAGCCAGCTGCAGTACATACTGTTCTTATTTAGCCAGAGACAGAGCTTTTCATTATCAGGTCACTGTGAAATCTGACAAGCCAAGTCATGAGGACATGGGCTCAAGTCTCAGTCCCCTCAAACCAGAGGGGATGCCTTGACCAGATGGTTGGCTATTTCCATCCACCTCTCAGTGGCATCTTGTTTTGGGTACTGATTACAGAGAATCATATATAGTCCATTCTTCGTTTTACACACACACACACACACACACACACACACGCTCACGTAGGTTTTTCTAGTCTCTGGCATGTGTAGCCTCTCCTTGGTCATAGACCAATCCCTTTGTAAGTTATTGTGGCAGTTCACACAGGAGCCACCAGGGGTCTCTGTTTCCATTACAAACTTTGTTCTGTCTGGGCCAGAGAACCCAGCCTTTGAAATCTCTCCATACATGAAGTTTAGCAGGATGACACAGTCCTGTAATCTTCCTGGGGTTGGGGGCTTTCTCTCCGTCTTCTTTCTGTTGGTGTGAATTGGTCATTGGTGTCTGCTTTTGCTCTTCTCCATCCTCTAGAAGTACAACCCAATCTTATTATTAAGGAGCTTTTAAAGTTTTCTGAATGTATAGACATTTCTTGGGTTCCTATCTTTGTCTCTGATGGACCGTTTTCCATTTAAGACATTTTCCTGTATAAGACAGTTTTATAGCTGGTTGCTTTTAGGGTAAAAAGTCTTAAGAGAGTTTTATTGTGTTTGTGGCAGGTTTGGAAAAAGTAAAAAATGGGTCCTTCTTCCTCCTACCTTTTTTGGCACTTAAAACAAAAAATTCATTATCCTATTAATAAATTAAATTCATCTTTGCTAACCACAAAATTGTTCCAAATAAAAACTTATTTTAAGCTCACCTCTTAGTTTGGTAATTTTACGAGGTCTCTCTTCAGGGACCAAGAGGGGCTGGAGAGTCCTAGTTAGATTAAAGAGAGACACTGCCCCTTAAAACTGGTTTCCATTTATCCAAACAAGGACAACTAAAAGAACTTTGACCCCACAATCTCTAAAATCTACCCAAGTCCAGAATCTAAAGAAAATAAAAAATTGGATGCTAAGTATTTTGGCCTTCCTTTGGCCTTTTTTCTGGTTCCCCTCCAAAATGAAAAAATGATACCCTTGTGTGCTCTAATCCCATCTCCAAACCCGGTGCTGATGGTCCTGGCTCCTCTAGCATCGTGCCACTCCCAGGAGTACCAGGGCTGGAGACATTTACATCCCAGGCTTGTGGGTCTCAGACAGCTACTTGAATTAAAGCTGAAGCTCATTCCTCTTCTCTGTTTTCTGGTTTGAAAACCGTGCTTTCATCTTAGCCTGATTACTTTCTGTAGTTCAGGAGAGATGGTGGGTTGCCATTCAGGTAGGAAAATCTGAGTTTTCTTATCTTTGACCTAGAAGAGATCCTTTTGGGACCAACATGTAAAGTTGGTAGTTGGATCTATGGAAAGTGGTAGGATTTTTCTCATTCTGTGTAAAGGAAAAACGGAGCTTTGAGTGAAATCACTAATGAGAAGGATAAGGATAACTGGCCACACCAGGCAAACCATTCCAAGAGCTAGAAGAGAGAACCGAAGAACTCCTTCAGTAAAGTGAGTCAGCCTGTAAAAGGCAACCCCCAGATCTTTGGATTCTTGGCTTTTGTTGCTCTGTTTAGTGGCCTGTCCTTGTCTGTCTGGACTTATACAGGTCCTGAGCCAACAGGGGGCTTTCACCTTTCACACCCAAGGATCTGTTTTCCTGCTGAAAATGAAACCCCATCCTTCACTTTACATTCCTTTGAATCTAACTGATCAAAATTGGTACCCATTTGCCCTCCGCCCCTCCTCCAGCACACTCCCCTCTAAGGAAGTAAAAGCAAAGCTTTCTTAATGACAACGCTCTGGGCCTATTCTGTTGCTCCTGCCTTATTTCTCTTTCAACCCTGTACATGACTTGTGTTCACCATCCCCTTGGTCAGTGTCCATATGCTGATTTGCATCATGAACTGAACAGCGTGTGAGTCGTCACCCACTAAACCCAACTCTGGGAGCCGAGCTGTCTTCCCCATCTCTGGTGCTCCTGACACCTGTGAGATGGTTCTGTTGAGAGGACCAGGAACCAATAGGAGGAGAGTCCTTCTCAGCAGAGCTTACTGCAGTCAACTGGAATTGAGGTTGCACACTGTGATTTTACACCGAAAAGCCAAAAGGAGCTGGCCACCCATGGCCTGGGGAGACCAGTCTTCCTCAGATATGCTTGCCGAAACCAGCATGATGCTTCAAAGAGCCCTGCTCTACCCCTTGCGGCATGGACCCTTTTCCTGGTATGGACTCTGAAGGGTCAGTCTTTGGGGAAGAGAGGTGGGGTGGGGCTACCAGCATCCCAATTTGGAAAACAGAGGAGTTTGCAGCCAGCAGCCTGTAAACTGGAAACACTGGTCTCAGCCAACCTCCTCAGGGCGCCCTGGTTTCTCCCCAAGGAGATGAGGAGCGGTGATGCCAGCATCAGGATGAACAGAGCACTGGAAGGGCTGGTGTATACTACGTACTTCACGTTCAGAAGAGAAGCTAGATCTTCCAGGGAATTGCAATGTTGTGGCGTCTGACTTGTATGTCACGTTTGTGTAAAATGGTATATTCTTTAAAATGGTGTTGATAACTGGAATATTGTATGTATGCTTGGAGATGCTTTGTGTGAACCTAAGACTGTCACTCAACAGATGTTGGATTGGGGGAAATCCAAAGCACAACTTCAAAATAAAATACATTTTTAGGTTTCGATTCTGTAGTTTGTATCCCTTCCCCACTCCCTGAAATCTCTGATTCAGGAGTACAGCTGCCCAGGGGGATTTTGATTTGCCTGTGCTAACAGAGTCCTGCCTGGCAACAGAGAGAGAAATGAGGTGACCTCAGGAGCCAACCTCCTTCTCCCTCCCCTACCAAGGCACAGCAGAGTTTAATTTAGAATGTGGATTTTTTCCCCCAGCATTTCCACTTAGCCTATGTGTGGAATCTAAGAGGTTTTGTAGAAAGTCTTCCGGCTCACCATTGGGCAGTCTGTTGCCATGAGAACCATTTCCTCTGCAGAATCCACCTTCCCTGTTTTCAGTGAGGACTGTTCTATCTCTAGTCAGATTTCTTCACTTGGAAGGGTGAGGCCTAAGGAGATGCTTGGAAGCTTTGCCGGCCACAACCAAGGGTGACCAGAGGATCTATTTCTTCCACAACCAAAGCCCTGAGTCATTCTGCCCTTGGCAGCCCCCTGCCTCTGCAAGAAGAGCAGACCAATATGCTTGTGTTGCTGGTGGGGGTGGGTGATACAGGAAATGCTTTCTGTCCTTTAGATTTGGATTCTAGCAGAGAATAAGTTCAAGGTGAAGTTATTCAAAGGTAACAACTTAAAATGAATCCTGGAGCCCCAAGGACCCACACTTATTTTTAGTGGGCATGTTTTAATATGGATTCAAATCTCTCATATCCACAGGGGTACCCCGTGTTCAGTGATAATGCAAGGAATCCTACCCCCAGCCCTGGACTGGACACTTTTCATCCTCTTCTTAGGTCTGTCATCTCCACCTGTTATTTGTATATCTTTTATTCAGCTCTATTGTGCCTTCCAACCTATAGTCTCTTCCCCCTCCGCTGTTTTAATGGAATAGCTACATCTGAACTTCTCCTGCTGGACTCTTGGCCTTGGGTAAGTCAAAGCTGAGGCTGTCCTGCCACCCTGTGGTATGAGTTCTCACTCCTAGAGTGTAGGTGGAGTGGAGATGGTCAGGGGCACCCCAGAGTAGCAGTGAGATGGAGCCAGTTTTTAGGCAGTGAGCAGAGGGAGGACCAAAGAGCCTTTACAGAGAGTCCTAAGGCAAAGGTGGGCTTTGCTTTTTGAGTTCTCTTCATCTCATTATATTCTGATGGGAGCCTGATGAAAACTAGTGACAATGAACATAGCCAGAATGCAAGCCCATTCCATCCAGATAGAAAGCAAAAAAGGAAACCAGGTGGGTATGAATTAAGGAAATGGCCTTTAGAGATGTTCTATTCTAAATGTTCATGTCAATAGGTATATGAGGTTTTCTTTTACTCAGGAGTTAGCAGCCCTGGCATATTACATTTGGAATAAGAATCATTTAGTCAGTCACAAACTGAGAGGCTCTCTCTGTGCAAGCACTGTCAGACAGTATTGAACAGGATAAACAGGTAATGGGCTTTCTTTCTAGTCAGGGAGGATAGATAAATAAGTGAAACTACTGTGACTGAAGACAAAACAATGTAATAAGATAGTGAATGCCAGGACTTGTCAAGAAAGGCCATTACAGTGGGAAGGAGTAGTGCAGGAGATGAAGAATTCTGCATGGCCTGGTAATGTTGAGATGACTAGTACACATGCAAGTGGCAATATCAAAGACAGGGCTGGTCAGTTAGCTCAGCTGGTCAGTGCGGTGCTGATAACACCAAGGTCCAGGATTTGATCTCTGTACTGGCCACTGCCAAAAACAAAACAAAACAAAGTATCAAACAGATACTTTGGATATGTGGATCTCGAGTTTTGGGGAGAGATCATACCTGCAAACAAATTTAGGAGCTATTGCATTATAGACGTACTCAAACGATGAGCTTCCTGGAAAGAATGTATAGATGGAAAAAAGAGAAGGTCCCAATAATTAGAAACCCGGCAGAGGAGGAGCCAGCAAAGAAGACAAATGGAACAGGCGACAGTGAGGTCAGTGGTGGGGAGAGCACAGTGTCACAGAACAAAACATTTCAACAAAGAGGGAGGGATCGACTGTTGAATGCCTGTGGGGTAAGATGAGGCTGGTGTAGAAAGGTAATCCTTGTTGGGTGACCTGGACGAGAGCATTTTCAGCAGCGGGGAATGAGTCTGATTGGACTGGGTGGGCGGCCAGTGGGAAGGGAAGTGAAGAACTCGGCGGCACATTGAATGGGGAGCATCAAGCGGGGTGAAAGGACCAGGTTTTTGTTTTGAAGACAGACAGTGTTGAGGCAGTTTGCTGGATGGACAGGGCCAGTGGAATGGGAAGAATGAGTATGCAGGAGGGGCGGTGAATTACCCAGCACCAGTGGCAGGGTTGCCTATGGTCAGGAGAAGAGGCGCTTTCTCCAGTCTCACGGGAGGAAGGCAGGTGTGAGCCCAGGTGCAAGGCAGGCAGCGGATGGATGGATGTGGGGGTGAGAAAATGAGTTGCTTTTGTTTCAGTGAAGTTTGAGGCGAGGTCTTTAGTTGAGAGTGCAGGAGGGAGTGGTGCAGAGGAGGTTTGAAGAATCAGGGGAATCAGTGAAACACTCACTTTTCCATATTAGAAAAGATGACATGTGGTGGCCCAAGGGCCAGTTTGCATCAGTGGCCTGGATGCAGCTCTCACAGCACTGTTTCCCACTGCTTGGGAGAGTAGCACTGGGTCTGGCTGCAGTGTTTGTCCCTTCCTCCTCACCCAGAACTGATTGCTGAAGGTGACAAGGAGCCAGGCTTTGACATCTCGTCACTCAGCTCTTCACATTTGTTTTCTTGGTCTTTTGTGTGTGTGTTTTTGTTTGTTTTTGGCGGCTGGCCGGTATGGGGATCCGAACCCCTGACTTAGTGTTATGACACCATGCTCTAACCAATTGAGCTAACCAGCCAGCTCATGCCCTTCGTACTTGTGACCGAGCACAGCAAGCACACCCTGCCCCGCAATGCCCCCACCCCTCCCCCATACCCACCCCGCTCTAGTCCTCCCCCCCACCCCCCCTTCTTTTAAGGCAGTGGGAGGTGAATCAGCTGAGAAAGTCTGGCTCAGGTCCTGTAGGAGCAGAAAAAAGCAACTGATATCTATCAGAACCTACCAAGTACCAGGCACTTTGTCTCATTTTGCTTTCACACCAACCCTATGAGAAAGGTTGAGTGACTTGTACAAGGTCACCCAGAGTCAGTGGTAGAGTCAGGATGCAAACCTCTGTGATGACATAGCTAGCTTCCGCCCCTTCCACCACACCACACAGCCTCCCATTGTAGAAGGCAGACATGAGGTTTTTTCCCTGAGAGCTTGCCATCAAGGACCCCCCTCTTCCTGCCTCTGGTACTTGTACCTTTGGATTGTCACTTCTATTTCTACGACTCCTCAGAGCCACTCAGGGAAGATGTACGAGGCTCTTACAGACTTCCCTTCAGGAGCCTGTAGGCTCCCACACCTCCCCAGATGAAACACAGGCATGCTGCTCAGCTGGGACACTCGCAAGACATTCCTTTATTTTGCCCACACAGAGGATGTGACCTCACAGAAGATGCCCAATGAAACTTGATCTGTCACCACATGTGGCTCCAGGCCACTTCCACCTCTCCTCCTTTTCTCTAGCCTTACCACGCACAGTGCCCCAAGCAAGTCCCACTCTCCTCCTGCTTATGTACCCCTGCAGGTGTCCTCACTGCCTGGAATTCCTCACCTCCACCCCCTTCTTCTCTGCTTCCCCTCTTTCTTACATCTAGTCGATCATCCTCCCTCTGGCAAGCCCCTCTTGACACGACCACCCCTTCCTGCCCTCACTGCTCCCCGCCAGAGTTCACAAAGTCACTGCTGATTTCAGCATGCTATCCTGGACCCTGGGCTCCTGGGCGGACGCCTAGGTCTCACCTTCGTGTCCTCAGCACACTGCACCTGCTTCATAGTAGATGCTACAGGCACGTTTGTTGTGTTTGAAAGTGCTAATGATGCTGGGAAAAAGAGATGGGGCTTGCTAGAGAGAGGAAGAAGGGGTGCTGGTGAGGACCCAGCAGGTTTATCAGGGAAACATGGATGAACATTTAGGGACTGGCTAGGTTATGCTGCAAACCTCAACAGCCTGAAACAACAAGGGTTGATTTCTCACCAAAGCCAAATGTCCCTTGTGGACCAGCAGAGGGGCTCTGCCCATGGTAGTCACTCAGGGACCCAGACTGATGGAACAGCCACCTTGTCTAACAGAATTAAACTGCCCAAAGGCAGGAACTCCAGGGTCTTGCATCAGCAATTAAATGCTTTGGTCTGGAAGTCACGTGCTTCCTCCCCTTCCCCCTGCTGCCCCCCGCCCCAATCACATCACGGGTGCCAAGGAAATGCAGTTTTCCCACACGCCAGGCAGGCGGAAGGCTGGGACTGGGTGGAGCATGAGGATCTCAGGGACATTCCTCCTGGTCCTGCTGTGAGAACCCACAGCGAGCCTCTGGCTGCAGTGTTATCAGGAGCTTTATCTATCTGAGCAAGACGCAGTTCTCAGCTCTGCTCCTATTCTGGTGTCATCGTGGTAGGGGTGGGGTTGGCAGAGGAAACCACCAGGTGTGGCCATGGGAAAGTCCCTCCAACATTCTTTAGAAACATGGAATTTCCTGGTTTTAACCACCTCTTACCCAACTGTCATCTCAGAGCTGACCAGAGTAACACATACCTCCCCAGCTTCCTAGGACATTTGATTTGGGGCACTGAGTCCTGGCTGGGAAGTTGGACACCTGCTCTCTAGCCCCAGCAGTCTCTGAAGATCTTGGGCAAATTACTGAAGGTATATGTGCCTTAATGCCTTCAATGCCTGTCTGTAAAATGTTTTCCAGTCTCTTAAATATTTCCAAATATATTGTTCCGTGTCATCCATACAACCCATGGAGAAAATGTTACTGTCCTCGTATTGTGGATGAGAAGCTAGCTGGGAGGGTGTGTGCAGTGCTCAGGGTACACTGGAGGGCATCACCTGGGTTCTGGGGGCTTGCTCTGGGGCCTCTTTGGGCTCACTGACTGGGAAGGTAAGTCACATCCAACTTCTCCTAGGAGTGGCTGGGCATAGGTCCTGGACCTCCCTGGGGCTCCTGGGTGTGAGAACTTGGTCTTTCCAGGCAGCTTTCCACTTGTTAACTTGCCCAACCTGCTCTGTGGACTCTAGGCAGAGCCCTGAACTTCCCTGCTCCAGTGAATTGCGGGAGATGCCAAAACAGCACCCAGAGGCCTGCCACAGCCACCTAGGCTTCAGTTCCTGGCCTCTTTGTGGCTCAGACTCTGGTCCTATTGCCTCCTCTTGGGAACTCAGAGCATCTTCTTTCTCCTTCCTGCTGGGTTACCCAAGGCAGCCGAGCTGCCTCTGTCTCTTTAAGAGAGAAAGAGAGAGAGCAAGAGAACGAAATCAGGAAGTGTGAGAGAGCTAGGGCTCTGTGCTGAGCTGGGTGTCCCGCTGGCAGGGAGGCAGGGAGGAAACCCACCAGTCCCAGCTCCTGGTGTGACACAGGCCATTTCAGCTGGCCCTGCCTGTGGGTCTCAGGGGCCTATGGCCAGCAGCATGCTATGAGCACTCCCCATGAATGACAGCAAGCCCTGAAAGCCCTGGGGGTGCCACCCAGTCCCACAAGCCTGCATCCTCTGCAGCTGAGATGTGGTGAGTTGCAGCGTCCGTGGGGAAGGGGGGAGTGGGGGGTGCGGGTGGTCAGCAGCAGCTCTCCCGGCCCAGTGCCCCTCCCTGTGTCTCTCTGTGCCTGTTGGGGGCTGGGTGGTGTCCTGTGCTCCATCACTGGTGGGCACTCTTGGAAAGGACTGCTTGGAGGCCAGTGAGAGTCAGCAGGGGGGGCTGTGGCCACCATCTCCCGGGCTCTGCTTCCCAATGCCTTCCAAAGCCAGCCAGTGTTCAGCTTCTGGTGCCTGCCTCACCTCTCCTGGGGTCTTTCTCCCTGGCCTGAGCCCCAGGAATGGGAGTGGCCAGGAAAGTCTCCCGGAATGGCTGGGGAATAGGGCTGGAAACCCCCCCAGCCCTGTGAGGGAGGGTAACAAACAGGAAAGGGTTAAAGGGCTGGAGCCAGTGGCCTTTGAGGAAGGCTGAGATCAAACAACACCAAGGGGCACCTCTCATCCACCCTCCTCCTTCCGGTGTAGCTCAGCTCCTGAACTTGCCACAGACAGAAAGCATAACACACGCTCGCCAGGGGGAGTCTTTGCCTGAGTCAGTGCCGCTCAGAACGTGGGGTAAGTGCATTTGGTCACAGCTGACCCTCAGGAGGGGAGGAGGTGGTGGGTGGGTCCACTGGCTCACAGGCTTCACCATCCACCTGCTTATTTATCCAACCACTCACTGAAGGCTACTGAGTTCTTCTGTGCCCCAGGTGCTGGGGTTGGGGTGTGGGGGCTGCAGAGGATGCAGAGGTAAGCCAGGTGAGCCAGATGTGCCACAAGCAGAGTTCCTCGGCACAGAAGCCAGGGACATGGCACCCGGCTCGGCTCTGCCCTCTGCAACACACTACCCATTATCCCGGGGTCTTCAGCTGTGCCTAGCCCCAGTACCAGGGTCCTTGGCCTTGATTTTAGTGTGCTCTGCCATGGCCACACACCCCCAGGCCCACAGGTGACTCCATCAGCCTCAGGGGGAAAAACTGGACCAACTCATTCATAATATTGTCTTCTGGAAGCCTCTTGGTATCTCAGTTGCTTCTGCCAAATGCAAATGCTAATACATTGTCTGAAACTAGGAACTGACCACTCATCTCTTCATGCGCCCTCTGGCTCTAGGAACAGACGTTCTCAAGTGTTTGTATTTTCAAAAAAGATTACAGAGGGAAAAGTTTCAAAGCTAAGAAACATGACTCCAGGTGTGGCAACCCTCAGTTTGAGAATTTATAAGGTATTAGAACAGGAAGAGGCCCTTGTCCAGTCCTGCCTTATTTGAAAGTGTTTAGGGGACAGTGGCCCTTCCAATCCTCTTGCCCCAAAAGTCATGCCAAAGAGTCCAGTCCTGGCCTTATTTTTTAGAGAGACATTGACCTTAACTTCTGAGGCTACACATTCTGGAGCCAATTGCTTTAGAAGAACCAAGCTTTGGAGGGCAGAGGTTGTGGCAAAGATGAGAAATGGAGTTGTAGAGGGTTTCAGATCCTCCCCAAGGCTCCTTAACCTTTAAATTTGATGCCTCTTGCCTCCGTCACCCCTGCTCAACCCCCCACACCCGCCCTCTGCAGCAGCCCTGTTCCTCTCTGTAGCAGTGCTGACCTGGCCGTGCTGGCTGTCTGGCCAGCAGCTGTCAGCTCACAGCAGCAGGAAGTGGTGGGCCTTGGGGGGAGGGAGCTCCAGGCTCATTTTGCAATCCTGGAGATTTGTGGTCGTGTGGCTGATGCTGCCTGACCTGGGGCCCTTCCTCCTGCACTGTTCTGCTTCCTGGGACAATCCCAGGCCTGGATGCCAAAGCCCTGGAATTCTCAGTGCCTGGGAGAGGTGGGAGAGAAAAGAAGGTTGTTCCTGCAGAATGGCCTGTCTGGGCAGGGGGCTAGAGGGGACCTGGGGAATGAGGACAGGCAGAAGGCCCTACGGGTGGACCAGGCACAGGCTGTTGCTGTGGACTAGTGGGGACTTCTTTATGTCACGCTTCTTTTGGGGGAAGTTACTTATCCTTTCTGTTCTTCACACTTCCCCTGCTCCCTTGCCTGTGGAATGGCTACAGGGAGCCCTTCATGGGGTGGTCTTGGGGCATAGCTATTGGTCAGGCCACCAGTGTCCATCAGGTCACGGATGGAATCCTGGAACCCCCAGCATGTTCTTTTTCTAGGTGGAAGGTGGCCAGCCACCCCTGGGTAGGAGATGCAGAGCACAGTCAATTACCTGTGGCACACGGACGACCTGCTGGGGCAGGGAGCCACTGCCAGTGTGTACAAGGCCCGCAACAAGGTAGGGAGCAACCCTGGCTGGGCCCTGCCCAGCCCAGCCATTGGGCTTCTCACACCCAGGCAGCAGGCACGATCAGCCCCAGTGGGCACCAAGGGTAGCATGTGGCCAGGCAGGGGCCTCTGGACTTTGCTCTGCACAATTTGGGGAGGGAAGACACTGTGGGTTTGAGCAGAGGTGTGGGGAGCTTAAAAAGGGCTCCTTGGGATGATGCGTCTATCAGGCACGAGTTGGGACAAGAGAAAGATGAAGTCACAAAGCAAATATCCAAGGGAGGTAACAGCAAATGGCATCTAGGAACAGCAGAGGGGGAAGTACAACTTGTTTGGATTTATCCTGTGTTTATGGCAGAGCCGTATTAGAATATATGAGATGATACTTCATTATCTCATCCTTAAGAGTTGGAGCCACACAGACTAGATTGCGATCCCAGCTCTGCTGCTCACATCAGGGAGTGCGAGCTGCCATTATAGTTACTGTCAGTAGCAAAAGCAATAGGAACAACAAGCCACTTCCTGCAGGATATTAGCTGTTCCAAGCCCTCGTCACCTCGCAGTGTTGGACCATCTGCCCCTGAGTAGGGGAAGGAGCTGAGGGTGGGAGCCCCCATCCCTTCAGGCTGTCTGCTCAGCTCTGGTGTTGGGCTGGCATGAGAGGGTGGCAGCTTCCCGGCAGGGGTGAGACTTGTATTATCTGGTGCTGTCTGCCATCCCTCAATCCCCCACGACAGAAATCTGGGGAGCTGGTTGCCGTGAAGGTCTTCAACACCGCCAGCTACATGCGACCCCGCGAAGTGCAGATGAGGGAGTTTGAGGTCCTGCGGAAGCTGAACCACCAGAACATCATCAAGCTGTTTGCGGTGGAGGAGACGGTGGGTCCTGTGCTTGATCACAGCAGACAGTCTTGTCCTTGACCTTCACAGTCTGCGTCACACAACAGAGACTTGGTCACATGCTCATCGGTGGGTCAGAAAGAGCAGGCAAACTGTAGAGGGGTGTAAAGAAGGCAGGGGGTGTGAGGGCAGCGTATGGGCAAGGAATGATGGGATCAGTGCCAAATCAGAGAGGGCTTCCTGGAAGAGGTGACCTTGGATTCCCATAGACGGGACCAGTGCAAGACCAAGGAGGGAAGGCCAGGCCGGAAGCTGTGACCTAGAGAATGGGGGCTTTTGGCTCTAGGCTGGGCCACTTCTTCTGGATGGGCAAGGAGAGGTGTCACCCTCCCCAAGCCTCCCTCTGTCTCGCCTGCAGGGGAGCAGCCGGCAGAAGGTGCTGGTGATGGAGTACTGCTCCAGCGGGAGTCTGCTCAGCGTGCTCGAGAGCCCTGAGAATGCCTTCGGACTGCCCGAGGAGGAGTTCTTGGTGGTGCTGCGCTGCGTGGGTGAGCCGTCCCTGTCCCCACCTCCCTCTCGGACCAGCAACTGGCCCAGCCCTCAGTGTTAGGCAAAGTCCCAGAGGTATGTGACATTTCTGAAACAGACATTCAGAAACTAAGAGGCTCTCCGTTCACAGGCCTGGGACAGACACTGACATGAAGGACTCAGGTGTCTGATTCCTGCTGGTCATTTAGCTTAAGACTCCAATTTAAAAATAAAATTTAAAAAAGATTGGATACCAGTGTTCATAGCAGCATTATTCACAATAGACAAAAGGTAGAAACAGCCTAAATGTGTACACCAAAGCGGTATGTCCATACAATGGAATATTACTCAGCCTTGAAAGGAAGGAAATTCTGACACATGCTCCAGCCTGGATGAAACTTTAAGACACTAAGCTGAGAGAAATGAGCCGGACATAAGAGGACAAACATGGTGTGATTCTACTCATATGAGGTCCCTAGGGTAGCCGGATTCATAGACACCAAAAGGAAAGTGGTGGCTGCCAAGGGCTAGCCGAGGGGGAGTAATTGTTTAATGGATATGGAGTTTCAGTCTGAGAAGATGAGAAAGTTCTGGAGATGGATAAAGGGGATGATTCCGAGACAGTGTTAATGCACTTAACGCCACTGAACTGTACACTTAAAATGGTTAAGATGCTAAATGTTGTTATGCATATTTTACCACAATTAAATAAATAAATAATAAATAAATACTAAAAGGGGGGGGGCAGAGCCACTCTTGTGGAGGCAGAGCCGCCACTCTTTTCAGTTTCTTAGAGAATCCAGATGGAACCTCGATACCGTGGTACCCTTCAGACTCCCTCCTTCACCCCGTGCCCGGCTCTGTCCTGTTTCCCTGAGGTCCTGTCACCCGTGGGAACTCCCAGTCAATTTGGACCCAGGGCCAGCCTTCCCATCAAGGTGAGCCTCAGTCACGAGACTGTCCCTGGCCAGGGTCAGCCAGCAGCCCTCTGTGTGTCCCCAGTGGCCGGCATGAACCACCTGCGGGAGAACGGCATTGTCCACCGCGACATCAAGCCGGGGAACATCATGCGCCTGGTGGGGGAGGCGGGACAGAGCATCTACAAGCTGACGGACTTCGGCGCGGCCCGGGAGCTGGGTGATGATGAGCAGTTCGTCTCGGTCTACGGGACTGAGGAATACCTGGTGAGAGGGACGCTGGGGACCCGCCACCCCGAGCCACAGCCCCTGTGAGAGGATCAGGCCCACCCCCTGCACCCAAACCAGGAGAATTCATTCTGTTTTCTGAGATGGCAAAGGCAAAGGCCACCCTGCCAAGGCCACCTTTGTGCAGCTAAGTCCTTGATCTGATACTTGTGGAGGATGGGATGCACCTGTCACCAGCTTCCCCACGGCAGAGGGTGGACAGAGAGAAATGCTCCGGGTAGGCGAGGGCAACGCCCATTTTGAAGATGACAAAGGAGATGGATTCTGCATGGTTCTGTTTTCACCTGAAGGTGGAAGAGGGTCTGGCGAGTAGGGGCTCAGGCCTTGTCCCCCCGCCTCCATGGCTGCCCTGTGGTTGTCTCCACAGCACCCTGACGTGTATGAGCGGGCGGTGCTTCGCAAGCCCCAGCAGAAGGCGTTTGGGGTGACCGTGGATCTCTGGAGCATTGGGGTGACGCTGTACCATGCGGCCACCGGCAGCCTGCCCTTCGTCCCCTTTGGTGGGCCACGGCGCAACAAGGAGATCATGTAGGTGGCCACGCGGTAGGGAGTGAGGGCGGACAACTGGCCGATCTCCCTCTGGCCCCTGCTTGTCTCCCATTCACCCACAAACTTTGTGGTCATCCTCTGGCCCGCCCTGTACCCAGGCTCCTTTCAGATCCTTTGTTAACCAGTCAGGCAAACAAGAAACTGAGCCCTGCCAGTGGCTCGGTGGGAGACTGCTAACACTCCCTCATCGTCGTGCAGTGCTTCACTTCATTTATTTATTTAATTCTATTTTTTTTATTTTAACATTCACTTGTACATCTTTGTGGGGTACAGTGTGTGGTTTCGATACGTGCACATACTGCACAATGAGTCACTTAGGGCAGAGAGCATAGTTTTGTACTGGTCCGTCCACCACGGTGCTTTGCTTTAACCCTCTGCGCATTACTGTCTCTGCATCCCAGCCGAGCATCAAAAAGCCACTTGCCCAAGGTTGCAGAGCCTGCCAGGGGCAGAAGTAGGGCAAGAATCCAGCCTCCTGATCCCAGGTCCAAAAAGGTCTTTCCCTGGTTTCCAGAAGTAGCTGGAAAACAGTGGCTGCTCCCACTGAGTGCGCCACCCACAACAAGATTTGAGCTGGATTAGTAGGAAGGTCCATGCACTCACCCTCGGCCCAGGGGTCAGGCCATGTGGAACGTGCACTAGGTTTAGGCGAAGGGACAGGGACTGGCATGGACAGGGTTGTCGGGGAAGGCCAAGCTTTGAATAATTAAAAAGTAAAGAGCAGGAGAGGACATTGGGGGCCAGGCACAGCATGGGCAAAGGTGTGGAGTGGGCCAGGCTGTGGGGTGTAGGGAGGGGGTGGAAGCAGTGGACAGTGGAAACAAAGAGCTCAGGACCCCTGGTTCTGTTTCCACTCTGTCTCTGTCCACTATAAGAGGGGGGTGGGGGTGGGGGGTATCAAGGCAAGGTGGTCTTGTCAGCTGAAAGCCAGGACTCTCAAATTCCATTTTTCAAGCTACCCCAGAGTGGCTGGGTGACTCGAACCAGTCCTCTGAGCCCCCCATGAAGAGTGTGTCACCCCTTGAAGTATGACGGGCTGGGGGTCCCACTAACCTGGCCTTGCCTCACTCCAGGTACCGGATCACCACAGAGAAGCCGGCTGGAGCCATTGCAGGGACTCAGAGGCGGGAGAATGGGTCTCTGGAGTGGAGCTACACTCTCCCTGTCACCTGCCGACTATCACTGTGAGTGGGACCCTGGTGGGGGGGATGAACACAGACAGTTGGCTGGGCGTCCCTTCTCTGTGCTGAGTCAAGGCTTCTGGGGCCCGTTCCAGCGGGGCCCTGTGCAGCTGTGGGCTCGGGCACACCACTCTCCCCTGTGGCCTCTGTTTTCCCATCTGTATGCTGGGACAAGTTCTTCCAGCAATTCCTCCCCAGCCCACCCTGCTCACCACCTTGGTTCGAGCCCTTCAGAACGTTCTCATGGAATGTCCCTATGACCTACTTAAGGAGGATAAGCCAGGGTCCCAGCCCCTGACAGTCCTTATGTCCTGGGAGGGCAGGGGGCTGCAGAGCCAGCTGGTGCCCATCCTGGCTAACATCCTGGAGGTAGAGCAGGCAAAGTGCTGGGGCTTCGACCAGTTCTTTGCGGAGACCAGTGACATCCTGCAGCGAGTGGTCGTCCACGTCTTCTCCCTGTCCCAGGCAGTCCTGTACCATGTCTACATCCATGCCCACAACACGTAAGTGGGGACGAGGGAGGGGAGGCACACGAGAACCTTCTCTACCCAAGCAGATGTGTGTGTCCAAAGCAACATCTCCCAAAGCGTGTTCTACAGAGTGTTTATATGTGAAAGCTTCTGGATTTAAACTTAGCGTGGAAAAGTAAGAGTGCCACAAGATTGAACAGATTTCCTTGCTTGTATTCAGAGATTCAGCACCCTTTATAATGCTAATGTGCATGTGTTGCTACATTTCCTAAAATCATTGCTCATAGAACCCTTTATTCCTGGAGTACTGTATAGCACTAGGTGAGTTTTAGTGGGAGTGTGGCAGAAAGGGGCAAAGGCAGAGGCTGGGTGTCAGGACTCCTGGGTTCTGTTCCCACTCTGTCTCCATCCACTATAAGGCATGAAATCTACCCTTTGTCTCTCTACACTTGATGAGAGAGAAAACCACCCCAGTCCCTCCCTCTGAAAACCTGAGCCTTCTCCATGGGCCAGGTCTTGACTGGGGTCACCCTGACCCTGCATCCTGCCTGCTGACCCTTCCTACCCTCCCCTGTCCTCCGTGTCCCCTGCTGTGTCTAGGATAGCCATCTTCCTGGAGGCCGTCTATGAGCAGACCAAGGTGGCCCCCCGGCACCAGGAGTACCTCTTTGAGGGTCACCTCTGTGTCCTTGAGCCCAACCTGTCAGCACAGCACATCACCCACACGACCGCAAGCAGCCCCCTGACCCTGTTCAGCGTGGCCAGTGAGACCCCCAGGGGGCTGGCCTTCAGGGACCGTGAGTAGGACCACCCAGGCTGGATCTGTTCTCCTCTTCCCACTCTCCTGTGAGAGGCAGGGTTCACAGTCCAGGGCATTGATTAATTTTCTTTGTGGGTGTTTCTTTGGGCCCACAGGGTACAGAAGGCAGATGTGGGTTCTCATTTTTCTGCCTGTTCCTCTGAGATGCTATATGACTTGGGCTGGTGGCTTTACCTCCTCAAGCTTCCCAGTGTCCTCAGAGCTGTGAAAGAAACTCCAATTGAAACAAGGAGTTTTGGATTTAATGTGCTGTCCACAATCTCTGTGACTGGTGGGGAAGGCTCAGGCAGTTTGTGTTCAAGGAAGAAGAGTCCAGCTGCTGGAAAAAAGGGAAGATGGTCAAGAGTCCAGAGCTCTAACAAAAATGTCATTTTTCCAAGTTCTAACAAAAATATCATTCCTTCTCATTTGAATGATGCCAATTTCATCCTTTCTCTCTGAGGCTGGAAGGGGAATTAGCCTTGAAAGTAAGGGCAAGAGGGAGCTTTTAGTCCATTTTCTGGCTGAGATGGGTCCTAAGCATGAGATGTAGTTCTCTGGTGTGGCCACAAGGTGACAGTAAGGGACCACAATTGCATTCAAGGTGTGGAAGGTGGGGGCCTGGGTGAGTTGGGAAGCTTGAGGTGGGAGGTTGGCAGTGAGGGGTGAGTGTGAGCTGGGAATAGGAAAAAAAAAAAAAAAAAAGAGAGCTCAGAGTTGATCCAGAACCATACATGCAGGCCCCTCAGACAGGGTCTTTGTCTACAGCTGCTCTGGATGTCCCCAAGTTCGTCCCCAAAGTGGACCTACAGGCAGATTACAACACAGTCAAGGTGAGGGTCAGCCCCCATGTGGCAGGGAGGGGGGTGGTACAGGAGAAAGGGGTGTGAGACCTGACTCTGCCCACCCGTGTGTTTCAGGGTGTGTTGGGCGCCAGCTACCAGGCCCTGTGGCTGGCACGGGCCCTGCTGCATGGACAGGAGCTGATGCTCCGAGGGCTGCACTGGGTTGTGTGAGTACCCGTGAGGGCTGGGGGCAGAGGGGAGGCAGGCCACCCAGACCTTCTGCACCACCCTAGGGCCATGCCTGTGTGAGTGGTGCCCTCAGTCCCCTGATCGAGGTGGCCCTGACTCAGGCTCCCCTTGGGCAGGGAGGTGCTTCAGACCACCTGTAGGCGGACTCTGGAGGTCACACGGACAGCCCTCCTTTTCCTCAGCAGCAGCCTGAGAACCGAGAGGTGGGTGTCCTGCCCAGGCCAGCTGGGACCCATCAGCCCTTCTCTTTCCGTCTGTTCCTCACCCCTGATACTTCTGGCAATGTGCCTCGCCTTCCCCCACCCAGAGCTCCTGCCTTCCCTGCCCTGCTAGAATAGACAGGCCACTCCTACCCTATCTCTCATCCCCCCACTGCACGAAATGACTGCATGTGCCCCCCACAGCCCCTTACTTTGTGGGGAGGGAAACCATGGGAGAACTGCCTCTCCTAGTACTCTTCCCTGCCCTGCTAGAATAGACAGGCCACTCCTACCCTATCTCTCATCCCCCCACTGCACCAAATGACTGCATGTTCCCCCCCACAGCCCCTTACTTTGTGGGGAGGGAAACCATGGGAGAACTGCCTCTCCTAGTACTAAGGCAGGCTCCCTGCCCCAGGAAGGGGCCTCTGTCCCACCAGGCCCTTCTCTGGATAATTTAGAATACTCACCCTGCGTCAAGCCCCAGAGCAGAACTTGAGGGGGAGGACTTGCACCCACACACCATCCCTGGACATGACAAGGTCTGGAGACCCAGGCGGTCTCATCTCTCATGTCCGTTCTCCTGCCTCCTCTGGGTCTTCACCCTGTCGTTGCTTTCTTAGGGTTCCCCGCTCCAGTCCTTGGAGCCCGCTGCCTCCTCTGGGTCTTCACCCTGTCCTTGCTTTCTTAGGGTTCCCTGCTCCAGTCCTTGGAGCCCATCCCTCCTCCCTGTCTTGGGCTAATTAGGGGTGATGGGTTGGAAAAAGAGGGAGACTGGGGAGGAGGAAGCCAATCTGAAGGCTCTGGGGATGAGGAACATGGGAGGATTCCCTTGGCCAGAGCACCATAGAGAAGGGGGCACAGCCACCCGAATCCTGGAAGGCATAGGGCCATGGTAGCGCTGAGAAATGGGAGCTGTACAGCCACTGTCACCTGGTGGGGGGGGGGGGTGTTGGTGAGGTTTGCTGAAGCCACAGTCATGATGGCAAATATCCCTGGGGGAAGTCAGAGAGGGGTGGAGGTGGGGGTGGGGAGTGGAGCAAAGGATGCATGGAGGTCCTGGAGGGTCCAGTTAGAGGGTGGCTGGACTCCAGTGAAATGACCTTTAGGGAGCTGTCATAGGTTCTTGATCAGGAAAGTGATGTGTAGAGAAAGCCTTTGGGGTGTCTGTCTTCCTGCTGGTCCTGGACTGACAGGCGTGCGGGGGAGCAGCACACTGGCCAGGTTTGGAGTCCTGTGTCTGCTGGCTGCCATTTTCCTATTCTGGCTCCCAGGCCTCCTCCGAGGCATGTGGTGTGTCTGGAGACCTTGGGGTCAGGCAACAGCCTGCTTCAAAGCATATTTCAGCCTCCCATCTAGGAGGAAGATGGAGAGCAGAAGGAGCCCGAGCAGGGATTCAGAGGGCCAGGGGCAGACTCTTCACTCACTCAGAGTGTGACCCCAGGCGGTCTCATCCCTCATGTCCGTTCTCCTGCCTCCTCTGGGTCTTCACCCTGTCCTTGCTTTCTTAGGGTTCCCTGCTCCAGTCCTTGGAGCCCATCCCTCCTCCCTGTCTTGGGCTAATTAGGGGTGATGGGTTGGAAAAAGAGGGAGACTGGGGAGGAGGAAGCCAATCTGAAGGCTCTGGGGATGAGGAACATGGGAGGATTCCCTTGGCCAGAGCACCATAGAGAAGGGGGCACAGCCGCCCGAATCCTGGAAGGCATAGGGCCATGGTAGCGCTGAGAAATGGGAGCTGTACAGCCACTGTCACCTTTCCCTACCTAGGCCTCTGTGTCCTCATTTTCAAAATGAGAAGATTGAATGATCTCTGAGACCTCCCAGCTGCAACATTTTGCAATCCCCCCGCTCCACTTTTTTTTTTTTAACATATTCAGACCATAGTTTCTTCTAAGGTCTGAAGCCACTAGCTCCTCCACAGTGACATCTGAGATATTTTAATGAGCTGAATGTCATGTTTGAAGAAGCCTGAGCACCTGGCACCAAGTGGCCTTCCGTGGCCCAGCCTAGTTATTCGGCTCTTCCCCTTGGCAGAGCAGCCTCGCCTTTGTCCCAGCGCTTCCTGGTCCTCCTTGGCAGCCACTGCTAGCTGGAGGCACTGTCCAGGCCACCAGGACTGGCTCTGGGAATCCTAGGGCTTCCCCCACCCCACCCCAAAAAAGTGAGTGTTCATATAAATGTGCTCCCTAGTCAAGCCCTTTATCATGGAGGTCCCGTTTGATCCCCGCAACATCTCATAAGGTAATAGGAAGACAATTTGTCTCCCCGATTTATAGAAGAACCTGAGGCCTGGAGAGCTAAAGTGACTAACCCAAGATCATGCAGATAGCAAGTGTGGCCACTGGGGCTAGGACTTGAACGATGTCTCCTGACTCCCTGTTCAGCTGGATTGGGTCAGCCTCATCTTCTTCTGCCACAATGTGTTCCATGCCCTAAAATCTATTTGTACATTCAGTCATTCATTCAGCAATCATGTAGTGAGTAACTGCTCTGTGCTAAACACTTCACTGGGCACTGGGGAGATATAAGCAGCAAAGCTGACAACATCCCTGCCCTCGGGAGCTGCCAGCTCGTTCCCAATCCTCTCTTGGCTCACTCCTCATCCCTCCCCTGCCCCTCCATTCCCAAGTCAAAAATATATGGAGCTCTTTTTTCTTAATTGTTATGGTTATTTTAACAAGCATATGCTAACGGTAGAAAGTTAGAAAATATAGACAAGCAAAAGTAAGAAAATAAAATTACTATATCCTACCACCCAGACATAGGTTATTAGATCTTAGTAATATATCTCCTTCTAGATAGATGCCTCTTTTTTTTTTTTCTCTTACATCATGTTCATGTAACCAGCTTCTAGGTAGTTTTCTACTATATAATATGTAGAAGTGTATATATGAATGAGATTATTCTGTATTGGCTGTTTTATAACCTGCTTTTCTCAGCTGATGAGCTTCCCCTTCCATGTCAATGCGTTTTCATCATGTCTAGTACCCATCCATATTCAAGTTTTCTTTCTTATCTCCCAAATTTACTATTATGGCTAGTTTTGTCCAAACCAGAATCCAGCCCAAGACCACACTTTATCGGGTTGTTATGTTCCTTAAATCTATTTTAATCTAGCACAAACTGCCCTCCCCCCCTGTTTTTCCTGCTACTGGCTTCTTGCAGGGACGACATCCATTGTCGCACCTTCTGGACTCATCTGGTGCTTTCCCTTGATGCTGTTCGGCTGTTCTTCTTTCCCAGCATTTCCTGTAAACTGGGAGCTCTAATGTCTGGGTTGATTCAAGTGAAATATTTTTTGCTAGAATACATTGTAGGTGATACCAGATACTTCATATTGACATACCACTGGATAGTGACAGCCTCACTCCTCTACTGCACAGTTACAAAAAGAACCAGTGTGGTGTTACTTTGTCACCATTCAAATGCCCACTCCTTAATCATTCATTGTTGATTTTAGCAACATGCCCAAGTGAATAGGTTCACTGGGAGCAGTAGGGTGCTAATGCCGCGTCCTAGCACATTATTGGCTAGTAGTCTACAAAAAACAACTTTTCCCTCATCAGTAAGCTATTGGTTTCCACAAAATACAGTTTCTGCTGGAAAGGAACATAATTTGCTCCCTTTGGTTGCAAATTTTTCTCATAAGGAGTTTATTAATAGCTACATTGCATCATGGCTCTTGAATTTTCATAGATTTGAGGTGATTCTGTCCACTTCAATCTTTATTCTTTGCAATACCAAACAATGCCACGACTTTGGTGAGTAGGACCCTCTTCAAGTTGGTTCATCTGTTCCAAACACAAAACTCCCCAGAAATCCCATGCACCAGCAAGACTGTCTCAAAGATGCCACCCTCAGCATGTGGTTACAGAGGTCTCTGCCTCCCACCGCAGCCGCCTCTGAAGCTCCCAAATGTAGACTTTCTCCTCCCTTCCCTCGAGGTCCAGCAGTGTGGCTGGGATGCCTGAGATCCGGGAACTGCAGAGAGCAGTGGAGCTGAGGTCCAGGCTGCGGACTGTGAGTGAGGCTGGGGGCTGGGGCTGGTCAGGAGCCCAGCTGAGGAGCCAGTGGTCCAGCCAGGCTGCCCACCAGATCCCCGAGCTGAGGACCCATAGGGTCTGCCCTTTTGCCCCACAGTTGGCTGAGGTCCTCTCCAGATGTTCCCAAAATATCACAGAGACCCAGATGAGCCTGAGCAATCTGAGCTCCGAGCTGGTGAAGAACCGGGATCAGGTACATGAGGACAGAAGGTCTGTGGGATTTTCCTTCTTTGTGGGGTGGGGGCAGGGGGCCGTGCAACTCAAAAGGTCCAGTAGCCTTTTAGAAGTCAGTCTGCTTTATCCCTTCTCTTGGCAAAGGTGCGAGGGCATGTGGGAGGAGGTAGGGAAGTTGGGGATCCAGGAATGAGCACAACCCCTCCCCAGACCAGCCCGAAGGAGAAAGGATCTGGGGTCTTGCCCCATCTGGGAGTTTGAAGAACAAGTTAGGAGTCTTAGCAGGTGCAGTAGTTCTGAATAAAAGAATAGTTTAGTTCACTTTCTCTGTGTCAAGCCCTTGGACAGGTCCTCTCACTTATAGCATCTCACTGAATCCTCAAAACAATAATATGCTACTATAATGCCCATTTTATAGGTGAGAAGCTCATTCAGTGGGGTTAATTTGCCCCGAGTCACAGCCAGTAAATGGCAAATGGCAGAGGTAGGGCTTGAGGTCAGGTCTGCCCACCTCCACAGCCTACACCAGGCAGGGATTCACAACCTTTAAAAACCCCAGTCTGCCTTTTAACAAATATGAAGTGCCCACCCACCCCACGGTCTGTGTGCAGAGCCGCTGCCTCCCCCGCCCTGCTCTGACCAGGGGGTGGATGATGCCACGGGAAGCCCCCCCAGTTCCCCTCAGGACCTACCACAATCAGGGCCCGTGCAGATCCATAATCCCATGGCTTCGATTCTAAATTCAAAAAGCTCTGAAAACCATTTTTTCTTTTGTTTTGTCTGCAAAACCTGGCCTAAACTGACATGAGACTCTTTACAGTGTTTATTTATCCCACTTTGGGTGAATATTCTTATGATTCTCTGAAGACATGTGTGTATTTGATGAGGGTGTGCTGCCGCAGACCCTGCTAGGGGTATTCCATGATATCTCATATGTGTGCTGAAATCCCTCTCTGCAGTCTGAAGACAATTCTGAACTCAGAACACATTTAGCCCCAAACCTTTTGAACGGACTATGGATCTGAGGTCCTATCCCAGCTACCTCATCCTCCATGCCTATGTTCTCAGGAGAGCAAGCTCTGAGGCTGGCAGAGCCCTGGGAATAAGCTTTTGCCCTGCCCAGAGTCCAGATCCAGAAACAGCTGAGATGGGGTTGCATGGAGGTGCTTTGGGGAGGAAGTGGAGATAAATAGGCGTGAGGGTGAGGAAGAACTCCCCACACACACCCAGCACCTCGAACAAAGAGT
Organism: Galeopterus variegatus; assembly: GCF_000696425.1. Taxonomy (NCBI): domain Eukaryota; kingdom Metazoa; phylum Chordata; class Mammalia; order Dermoptera; family Cynocephalidae; genus Galeopterus; species Galeopterus variegatus. The sequence goes on along the minus strand of NW_007726983.1, from coordinate 110,715 downwards.
TCGTGTCTACCCCAAAAAGGGGAAAGAAGAAACAATAATGGCCTTAAACTTCAAGCTGAGAACGTCCTTGAGAGGTCATCTCCTGGATTCCCCTGCCTCCAGGAAGAACCGGGGACACTGATTCATTCTTGTTTTAAACAATAATTGTTGATTCATCATTGATCTTAAGTTCCTTTTATGTGCCAGGCATTGGATACATACCAAGAAGGGATTCCCTTCTGCCCTTTCCAGGTGCCTAGAGGAGGGACTTCTGCTGCACTCCATCCCTAGCTATCACTGCCAGGCTGTCTCCAGTTTTGGGGTCCTAGGTTCCTTCCAGAGCCTTTTCTCTCAAGCCTTCTCGTATAGCAAATGCTACTTTCCTCTTGCCCATGCTGCTTGGCTTCTTCTGTGTGTTTGTGCATGCGTGCGTGCGTGCGTGCGTGCGTGTGTGTGTGTGTTGTGTGTGTGTGTGAGAGAGAGAGAGAGAGAGAGAGAGAGAGAGAGAGAGAATGCATATGAGAGATGGCTGGCTGCCTCCTAAGTATTTCAAATAAGCTTAGAGACGGGGCAGTCACCCCTCTCCCATACTGGCCCTCCAGAACTGTGGCAATGAGGCTCCCCCTGCAGGGAGGTAGCTGCTCCCCTACACCCACCGCCATCCCACCCCCTCCTTCGCCCTTTACTTCGTACTGTTTAACCCTTCCGACGCCTGGTCCCTGTCTTCTGCCCACAGCATCCAGCAGATTCAGTGTTGTTTGGACAAGATGAACCTCATCTACAAACAGTTCAAGAAATCTAGGATGAGGCCAGGTGAGCGTGGGGGACTCCTGGTGCTGTCTCCTCCCTGCCTGCTTCCTTCCTTCCCTCTAGTCATTTATTAATACTCCATCTGGTGTTGCTGGAGGCCACTGAGTGGACCCGCCATGTGGAGCCAGGGTGCAGTCGGTCTACAGCGGGGTCCTGCTTGCAAGCTGCCTGCAGGCCAGTAAGGGACATGAAGCCTTTACACCCATCTCCACTGCCACACAAGAGCCTTAGGTGACATGGCTGGGGGACGTAGTGTGCTAGAGCCTGGGTGCTATAGAAGAGGAAACCCTAGAAAGAAAACCCTCACTTGGCAGGGTACTTTACAGTTTAATGAGTATTTCCTTATCTATTATGTCTTTGGGGCACTGAGATAGCCAGAATTTCCAGAAAAGGGGGATCAGGAGAAATCCCATTTCAAGTCACTAGGCCAGGCATTTTGGCTGCCTTAACTACTAACCCTCACAAAGACCCTCTGGGCAGGGGCAGCCCATTTACAGGCTCAGGATGGGAAACTGCTTGCCCGAGGTGACTGCTACCGTGAGACAGGGCAAGGGTTGAACCCAGGGGAGGGCTAGTGATGGGGTTTGTGGGGAGCCAGTAGGGGGGCCCAGTTGACTCTTGGGGTTGGAAAGCTAACCCACCAGGGACCCACCCTTTCTCTTTCTTCCCATGCCCCACACTTTTCCTGATCTGTAGACTGAAGGTCATGGAGCAAGGGTTGAACCCAGGGGAGGGCTAGTGATGGGGTTTGTGGGGAGCCAGTAGGGGGGCCCCGTTGACTCTTGGGGTTGGAAAGCTAACCCACCAGGGACCCACCCTTTCTCTTTCTTCCCATGCCCCACACATTTCCTGATCTGTAGACTGAAGGTCATGGACTTGATTGCCAAATTCTCTTCTATCCTTGGAATTATCTAAAAAGCACTATCCAAGGTCTGGCCAGTTCACTTCATTAGAGCATGGTGTTGATAACATGAAGGTCAAGGGTTCAGATCCCCTTACTGGCCAGCTGCCAAAAAATAAAAACAGAAAGTGGTAGAAATAATGCAGGAGAAATTGTGGCCTCTCAAGGACCTTCTCCATTGAAAGGTATTTGGAAAATTTGTAATATTTTTGAAATTAAAGAGAAAATCAGGGTGGGCAGTTAAATCAAAAGAACCAGAATAGCATGTTCTTGAGTGGGATTCATGTTTAATTGGTGGCATTACATTTTGTCACTTTTATTTATAATGTATCGTAGGTCATAATGGTTTAACTAATGAAATTTAATGTTTTTTCATAAAATAAACAAATAAATAAATAAAAAGCACAGTCCGATAGAAATATAATGCCAGCCACATGTCATTTTAAGTTTTCTAGTGGCCAAATTTTTAAAAATAGGATGAAACAGGTGAAATTAATTTTAATATATTTTATTCAACCCAATATATCCAAAATGTCATTTCAGCATGTAATCAATTATTAATTATTAAGGAGGTATTTTATAGTCACTTCTTTTGTGCTAAGTCTTCCAAAGTATTCCACTTAACAAAGTGAAATATAGTCTTACCAAAACAATCAAGCTATATAATGGGAAACAAATATTTCATACTGCATCAGTTTTAAACTTTAAATTAATTGAGTTAATTAAATTAAAATAAGACTTCAGTTCCTCAGCTGCAGTAGCCACAATCTGAGGGCTCAGGAGCCACATGAGTCTGGCAGCCACTGTAGTGGACACACAGATCTGAAAGATAATCCGCTGTCCTTGGGAGCCTCAATCCTGCCTCTGAGCCTGGCCCTGGAGGGTGTGGGGAGAGACCACAGGAGATGGAGAAAGCAGGACTCCTGTTCCTTGGGGCTCAGCAAGGCTGGCCTTGTATCCAGTTGGCCACCTTTGCTGTGATTTCAGGAGAACCTCAGAGGCTTCCCTCCCCCATGGCTGGAATTCCATAACCCTGTAATCTAAACTTCCGAGCACTTGCCTTGTGCTGGGTGCCATTGTCAGGGTTAAGAGCATGTTCTTACGTTATTTAATGCTCATAAAAACTGTAGGCATGATTATCCTCCCCATTTTATAGATGAGGAAACTGAGACACAGAAAGGTTAAGTATCCCGAACAATCTAGATCCAACTGTTTTTAACTGCTCCATTTTACAGCCTCAAAAGAATTTTATTTCTCTTGGTCTGCAAGATGAAGTAAGTCAGGCACAGAAAGACAAATACCACATGATATCACTCATATGTGGAATCTAAAGAAAAAAAGTGGTTCTCGTAGAAGTAAAGAGTAGAACCACGATAGCCAGAGTCCAGGGTGGATGGGGGAGAAGAAGCGGTGGACTAATGGGTACAAAACTATGCTGTCTATCCTATGCGAATCACCGTGCAGTATATGTGTGTACTGAAACAATACACTATATGCACAAATATGCACAAGTAGATGTAAAAAAAAAAAGAACCCTTAACTGCTAACACCCAGAATATTGAAAGATACCATTTTAAAAATGCTCAGTAGTTTTCAGGGCCCTCTCTCACTTGATCCACATGTGTGGATCATGTGATAGACAGGGAAGCAGGCTCAGTCAAGCAAAATCACTTGCCTACGGCCGCCTGCTGACAGGAGGCAGGGCTGGAACTTGGCCCAGATCTCCTGGACTTCACAAGTGCCCTCAGCCGGCTGAGTGCAGGGCCCAGGAAGGGGATCCTGCTGTTAGGGGAGCGGATTGGGGGGCGGGGCCACAGGTGAACCCGCATCATTTCACCTTGGAGCTGCCACGACCCTGAAGGCCCGTTCCCTCAAAGCCCAGGAGGGGGCAGCATCTCCCCAGTGCGTGAGCGCTGGCGCCCTTCAGCCCTTCTGGCAAAAGTGGCTTGTGCAGAGGGGGAGGAAACAGGGTTTTAACTTTAAATCAATTGAATTAATTCATTAATTTAGATCATCTGGCTGCGCCTGCAGCATGAATATTCAGGAGGGATAGGGCCAGCAGCTGGAGGCATCGGTCACTCTGGGAGGGGCAAGCATCGGTCTCATCCAGCACTTGCCACTGAAGCGCTCCCCAGTTCAGCTGTCCTGGCCCTGCGCTGCAGGCTGCATTCCTCTGGAGCCCCAAGCAGTTTCTCTGCAGCTTCTTTAGGCCCCTCCTCGTCATCACCAATGCCTGGGTGCTTGTTCCACTCCTCTGCCCTGCCTGGCTCCACTGGGCTGTGAGCACCCCCTGGTGAAACAGGGCCCCCGCTGGGCTGTTGTCATTTTTGTAACTGTCCCCTGGTCCTTATGTGATGTCATTCCTGTCTGTTTCCTTCAGGGCTCGGCTACAACGAGGAGCAGATTCACAAGCTGGACAAGTGAGTGGCCTGCCCACCAGCAGATGGGTGAGCAGGGGGGTGGGTGTCTCCAGGGCAGAGTGACACCCCCTGCCAGACAAGAAGTGGTGAAGGGCTCTGATGCCAGACTGTGACTGGGCAGGAGCCACAGGGGGTAACTACAAGTATATCCAGGGCAGGTTATCGGGGCCAGGGGAGAGGAGATTGCAGAGCCGAGTCTGGGGGAGGCTTCTCAGAAACAATCTTGATGTAACTGGATTTGCTTCTGGTGCAGACAAGATTGTAGGATTTCCTTCCCTAATTGTCCTCACTGATGACCGCTTAGCACTCCCCGCTTCCGGCCTCTGCCAAAGCCTACCTGTGCTCCTCTGTGTCCCAGCTTCTGGTGCAGACAAGATTGTAGGATTTCCTTCCCTAATTGTCCTCACTGATGACCGCTTACCACTCCCCGCTTCCGGCCTCTGCCAAAGCCTACCTGTGCTCCTCTGTGTCCCAGACTCTCACTTCAGGACCTCCCAGGAGGCCCTCCCTGATTTAATAGTTATTTGGAGATTCACTCCCCTGGTTCTGCATCCACCCAGGAAGCCCTGTGCACACATGCACACACACACACACCCTTTCCATAACTGTCTCTTCTTCCCTTCCCTCTGGGGACCAAGCTTGAGATTGTGTGTGTTCTCCAGGGACCAATTGTCCTTTTCCCGGGTCTCCCTGTTCATGTGTGTGCTTTGCTGACCTCTCTGGCCTTTGCAACCCAAGTATGTGACCTTTGTCTTCTCCTTCCTCAGAGACATGGCCCTGCTGAAGGTCCAGGGGTTGGGCGCTGATGACAAGGTGGTCATGGAGACCAAAAGACGCTAGCCTTGTGTGCAAGCGGCTACAGTTTCTCATCTCTGCCTGGGTTTCTCTGTTTTCCTAGGGTGAATTTTAGCCATCTAGCCAAGAGGCTCCTGCAGGTATTCCAGGAGGAGTGTGTGCAGAAGTATCAGGCATCCCTGATCACACATGGCAAATGGATGAGGTAACAGTCCCTCCTGAGCTCATGGATCCCAGGGCCTGGCATGGCCCTCCCTGGCTTCAGAGGACCCTGGGCTTCGCAGAGCCCTGGTGGAGAGGGAGAAGTTAGTGAAGGAATGTGGTTTCTGTGCCTTTGCGGACCAGGCAGCCTGCAGGTGATCTCCATGCAGTAGCTTATTCAGCCCCATGGCACCTCCCCTATGCGATAGCTGTCATGATCCCATTTCACAGATAAGGAATCTGAGGCTGAGAAAACAGGTCTCTTCCTCAGTATCACAGGGCTAGCAGTCCCCAGACTAGTACGAGTATATAGGCACATCTGCCTCTAAAATTGGGGTTCTTTCCACTGTCCCAGCTGGTTGTGTTGGGAAACCTCCTCTTTGAGGAGAAAACAAGGTCCCTCTGGGATAAGGACAGGTGGCAGTGGCCCTTAGGTACAACCCTCTCTCACACCACTCCCTGCGGTAGTTTTGAGTTCTCCCTTCTCAGACAAGCCTCTCCCTCCTTCCCCTGCCAGCGTGAACATTTACCCTCCTCCTGAAAGGAGGAGACGGTTTCCCAGTTGCTTCCCATGCGCTGCCAGGTTCTGAGATGGCCCGTGTGACCTGTGGACTTGTTATGGGGCTGAGACCCGGCACTCACCCACCCTCCTATCAGAATACCAAGGCCTGCTCCCCCATCCCCAGCCCACCTCAAATTCTGATTTAATTGATTCTGATTTAATTAACATGGCTGGGGGGGGGGTCAGCATATTAAGAGCTCCTCCAGGTGATCCTAACGTGCAGGCAGAGTTGAGAGCCAACCGCTGGTTTAAGGGATCTGGGCTTGGAGAGAATGTTCGCTCACTCCCAGCACTGAGGGGGGGGGGGGTGTCAGCATATTAAGAGCTCCTCCAGGTGATCCTAACGTGCAGGCAGAGTTGAGAGCCAACCGCTGGTTTAAGGGATCTGGGCTTGGAGAGAATGTTCGCTCACTCCCAGCACTGAGAGAGAGAAGAGAACTCATGCAAGAGTCCTGACCTTGATTTGCTCTGGAAATGGGAGCATGGACAGGTCCCCATAGGAAGTGCCCTGGTGTGGGCTGTCCTCTGCCTCTCTGGAGCCCCACCTGTCTCTGCACTCACCCTAACCGCTTGTGTGACCTGGCCCCAGCCACAGGCATGTTGTCAGCACTCCCCGTGTGGTTGCGATGGGTCCCTCCCCAGCCTCCTCAGCAGTGGTCATTGAAGGGCAGAGGCAGTGAGGGAGGCCAGTGCTGGGGCCCCTTCTGCGTCTGTGTGGTCACCCGAGGACAGCCAGGTGGGCCCTGGGAAGAGTGAGCCAAGCCCTGCTCTAGCTCTAATTCCTTTTCTGCTCTCTCCAGGGAGGTGCACGAGACCAGGAACCACCTGCGCTTAGTGGGCTGCTCTGTGGCTGCCTGCAACACAGAAGCCCAGGGAGCCCAGGAGGGCCTCAGCAAGGTGCGATTCTCAGGGGCACCCAGGGCTGCTGAGGGAGACATTCTCATGCCTTTAGTGGAGGGAGTATTCGGGCTATTCCCCTGCCTCAGGGCAGAGATGCTTTGACCAAGTCTGAGCACTTAGGTGTGGATTGGAGGTTTTTTACCCACAAATGTGCCCTGCGGTGGGGATGGAGGAAGACTGGAAGGCACTTCCTGGTGATATCAGACTGAAGGTCACTGCAAGGGACTCCAGGATGTGAGGACATCTTCATGGTCCTGTGCAGCCTGGGAGGCTCCAAGGCCACTCCTGAGAAAGGTGATGCGAAATCTCCTTGGTTTTCTGATCTGCAAAGAGACCAGCACACAGGCAGTTCTGAGAAGCCGTCTACCTTGCCGAAAGAAATGGAGAAGGGCTGCTGCTTCTCGGAGAGAAGAGCCATGCAGGGATCCTTCTCTCCTCTCTGGTGCACAGCGCACGCAGCAGCCCTGTGCTTCCAGAGATCGGCTGCCCCGACCCCCTCTCTGCAGCTGGTGGCTCACACTGTGTCATGAGAGGTTTACTTTAGACACAAAGGAGAACTTGGCAGTCTGGATCATTCGGTTGAAGCACAGATGAATGAAGGGGGTTGTGCCAGCTGCACTCTCAGGATGAGAAGGAGGGCTGGTGGGAAAGGCTAGAGAACTCTGGGCACTGTGGGGATGCAGGCTGGGGGCAGTTTTGCTGCCCTCTTCTTCCCCTTCTTCAGCATGTTCCCTGCCCAGCCACACGTAAGCTGGCTCATCCCTTCTGACTAAAGCGTGGCTTCTCTTCAGATCCTTGACCAGCTATCTCACCAGCTTCTTCAGGACAGTACAGAGGGGGCACAGGCCTCACCAACCTCCATAGCTCCTTATCCCAGCCCTGCACCGAAAGACCTGGTTCTCCAGTAAGTGCTGGAGAGGGAGGTGTGTGTGTGTGTGTGTGTGTGTGTGTGTGTGTGTGTGTGTGAGTAAGGGGATGGTTGCATGGGGGAAGGGTGCTGAGGTTATGGCCTGGGGGTTTCACCTCATGCCAGGCTTAAGAGGCTGGACTAAAGAGGCTGCCTCGTGGGGCTGTAGAGGAGGGCGGACCCTCCCTGGGAAGGGGTCTGTGCAGTCCGACTTCAGCCTCACCTCGGCCCCCCTCTCTTGCCTCTGGCTTGGACAGCATGCAAGAGCTCTGCGAGGAGATGAAGTTGCTGGCATTTGACCTCCAGGACAACAACCGCATCATCGAACGGTAGGAGCTCCCACGGTGTGCAAGCAAGGGCTGGTCTTCACGCTGCCCTCGCCTTGGGGTGCAGAGTCCCCATGCCTGCCCATGCAGGTTTAAGGACACATGTCCATTTCCTGTACAGCCACATTAGAACTGAGGCCTTGTCCACAAGTGAGCCACCATCCTGAGAGGTTTGGGTTTCACTCACAGTCTTTAAAATGCAAGCCTCAGTGTCACCAGCAAGATGGGAACTTGGAGGCACATGGATGTGTGTACCTGTGTCCAGCTCCACATTGACTGTGGACTCTGTGCTTGAGGCTTTCCCCAGACCCTCTCCTTTAATCCTCACAACCAGCCTTAGAGGGGATGCTGTTTTCATCTCCATGTCCTTCCCCAGGGAGCCAAAGCATAGATGGCTTGGCTTCATTGCCCAAGGCCTGTGTTTCTCCAGCCTTGTGGGACTCCATTCCTCCTGCGATGCTCCTGGAGCGCTTGGCTTCATTGCCCAAGGCCTGTGTTTCTCCAGCCTTGTGGGACTCCATTCCTCCTGCGGATGCTCCTGGAGCCAGACCCAGGCTGCAGACCCAGCCTTAGACTTTGGACCATCTCCTGAGTAGATTTCCTTCCAGGTGGGGGGCAGTGAAGAGGGCAATGTGGGAATGCAGCAGGGCTCAGACTTTTGGATTTTGTGCACCAGTAAAATTCACAAAAGAAAACTGGAGAACAACAGAGTTGCCAACTGCTCATATAACCAAGTAAGCACATTTGAAAGGGTAAAAACCCTGCCATCTAGTAGTCCCACTTCATGAAGCACATTTCAACACCAAAGAGATCATCTCAGAATAGAGGCTGGTCCTTGTGGCTGTGAAGGTCAGAGGGCCTATTCACACACGTGTACACGCGTGTGGCACCTCCCACATCCTCCTCGTCACCCTTGTCTATCACTTCCCCATCTGGGAACCAGTGGCAGGTGGAAAGTGTCAGCAGAGATACCAACAGGATGTGAATCCTGACTCTGCTCCTTACCAACTCTGTGACCCTGCGAGGTTTGCTCAGCTTGAGCTTTGGTCCCCTCCCCTGTAAAATAGGAATAATAATTCCAACCTCACAGTGTTAACAGGGATTAAATAAGATGAGATATGTGAGGTTCCTGGGGGTGACTGCGAGGTTTGCTCAGCTTGAGCTTTGGTCCCCTCCCCTGTAAAATAGGAATAATAATTCCGACCTCACAGTGTTAACAGGGATTAAATAAGATGAGATATGTGAGGTTCCTGGGGGTGGGGGGGGCGTGGAGGGAAGGACTCATTTTATGTTAATTGTTCCCCAGGGGTCACATCAGTCTGGGACATTAGAATTGGGGCCAGTAGGTAGAGAAACAGGAGCACAGCTGTGGTTTGTCCCTAGAGCTTTAGAGGGTTCTTAGGTAGGAGAGAGGCATCTCCTCCCTGTTGCATTCCAGCAAGAGAGGATCCGGCCTCTTACATACCCGCAAAGAGGAGATTCAACAGCTTCTTGGAAAGACTTTCCAAAACATCCCTCCTGGGTAGGAAGTTCTAATTTTAGTGCTGACATAAATTTTTCTTGGTATAATATATAGTCTATTTGTAGATAGCTCAAAACTTCAGTAAATTTTCATTTCCTTATTCAGAGCTGTAGCCAAAGAGCCAAATAAAACAATTTGAACTCCTTTCCCCTCTTCCTAAACCTTGGCTCACACTGGAATCACCAGGGGAGCTTTGAAAAGTACAAATGCCTGGGTTGTGCCCTGGAGATTCTGGGGGTGGCCTGGGGTTAGGGGTTTTTATAAGCTTCCTAGGTTATTCCAATGTGCAGTCAGAGATGAGACCCATTTGGTTCCTGTTGGGGGACATGGGTGCTACAAGAGGAGAGCTGAGGACTTCAGTGGCTTGGTGCTCCTGAAAGTTGATTGTGCTGGGCCCTGGGGTGTGGTCTGCAGGCTTCCCCAACAGGTGAGTGAAGCTTACCTGTGCCTTTTGTTGCAGGTTAGGTAGAGTCCCATCGGCTCCTGATGTCTGAGCTCTGTGGGGTGCTTGAGGCATCCTGAACCATTACAGTGAAACACTGCTCTCCTGCACTGTGGGACCCAACCCAGGATGAGATCTGGTCCCATCTCATCAGCCTACCTCCCTCCTGGCCAGTGGCCAGGAAATGTCACTAGCATTACCGTCCACCACCTTTCCCCCTGAGAAGCAGCACAGCTGGGACTGGGGCACCAGGCCATCCCTGCCAGGACCCACAGGAAAAAGTATGACAGTCACCGCCTGGGCTGACCCTTGTTTCTATCCAGGCTCAGGTACAGCTCTTCTAACCCTGGCCCATATGGCCAAACCTGGCTGGGCCATGGTTAGAAGAGGCTTCCATAGGCCCTCCCACCCCCTTTGGTTTACAGGACTTCACTCCCCAGGAAACAGGACAGGAGGCCTTCTGGGGTTCCCCCAGGATGCTGGGTCTAACGACCTAATCTGTCTTCCTTCCTTTTAAAGTGTTTCACATTGAACATAGCTCTCTCCCCTCTCCTGTGATGTCTGAGGGTCGCCACACTCAGCCCCCAGCAACACACAGCCTCATTTCCTTCTACTCTTGGTCTGGCTAAGCCTCAGGTTGAGAAAACAGGTGGCTGAGGCCAGGTGCCAGTGCTGTGGGGCCCCTCTCTCTCTCCTGCCAAGGCACCGCCTGGTCCTGGGATGCCCCCCAGCCAGCATCAACAGCAGCCACGCCAGCTAGCACAGGCCTGTGCCTTCAATAAATGGAATAAACATGGCCTTCTTTTCTATTTCTGGTGGCTCTCTCTGGCTGTGTCTGTGAGGCAGGGAAGACTATCAGCTGCACGTGCTTGATAACCAAGCAGGGGCTGGTCGAGATCTGAGAGAAGTATTGGGAAACAGAGGTGGGGCCGGTCATTTCCTGATTCCTGCTTTTCCCCTAAATGGGCCCCAATTTCAGGGAAGAGCCCAAGGAAGACAGCCTGCTGCTGAGAAGGCTCAGCTTCCCTTTCCTTCCATTTTCCTGCCCTGTCATTTGGGGAGCTTGTGTAAGGCACCTGGAACTTGGAGAGAAAGGAGATCTGTCTTTTTTTTTTAACCTCAAACCCATCATCTAAGCGCCTGCTGCTTTCCCCCTCCTCACCACTGTTCAAAACCTAGGCTGTCTCCTAAACACTGGGTTTGAGTACTGCTATGGGTCGTTTTAAACGTTCCCTCATTTTGTCTAGAAGCTGGAGTAGTACCTGGGTAGGGCATTCAGATTTGTGCAGACAGCTTGCAAATTTGATCTTTTCCCTGCAATACCTCCAGCTTTGCCTGAACCAGAGCAACCTACCCGGCTAGCCTGGCAGGTGGAGGAAGGGGCAGGGGAACACAGTCAGGTAGGAGAGGGAGATGAGTAGAAAGCCCCCCTGTGTTCTCTGAGGCATGAAGACAACCTTATGCTTGACCTCAAATATCCCCAGAGATCCTTCCTGCCCATCCGCATCCTCAGAGGCTACTCCACCTCCTGACCCAGCAAGGCCAGGAGTGAGAAAGGATGGATCCGGTAGGCTTCTCCATGCTGTTTCTCAAAGGAAAGACCAGCACCCTCTAAAGACCCAGGGTAGGGTTGCTGGAGGCTGTTTGCTTGCATCAGGCCTAAGTGACTTTGTTTGCTATTTGGTCCCATGGGGTCACTTAAGTCACAGGTTCAAGTTTGGGGGTCCTAGGGGCCAGCTGCTGCCTTGATGCCCCTGGGCCCTGGGCCACCTCTGTTCTGTTCAGACCAACACTTCTGGCTCATTGATGGCCCTGCAAGGAAGTCCCACAGCAGGTTTTCCCTGGCAGCTGTGACCGCTCTGGATCCCAGGTGCTTGGTGGAGCTCAGTGAAAGAGCCAGGGGATCCCTGAAAGCCAAGTGCAGATTTTTTAAGAGATGATATGATCCAGGCTTCATAATCTCATGAACAAAGCCCATGAGATGTGGGAGACATACTCAAAGGGCTCAGTTTGTTCCCATGCTGGGCAGAGCCATTGACATGGGTGCTTCCCCTGATCTGAAGCTCCATATAGCTTCTGACTCCATCTCAGTGTGGAATGAGAAACCGGAACAAAGCCCATGACCAGAAGAGCCTGTGAGACCCTCAGGTGTCTGAGGACCTCTGAAACTTCCCTCCCCATTCTCTGTTGTGATTCCTAATGTAACAGTTGAAATGAAAAGAGCCCATTCAGACATAAACTGAGCACTTACAGTGTGCCACGTCCCATGCTAGGTGCTGGAACCACAGAGGGAACTAAGACAACTTGCCTGCCCCTGAGGAGTTCACCTCCATGGGGGATGGCAGGCATGCCAACAGATCATTTCAGTATCACAGGGTAGGTGCTATGATAGGAATGCATAGCTCAAGTGTAGTATGAAGTCACTGTCATCACAGGGAATGATGCTTACGTCAGGCTGGGGGCATGCAGGGAACGACTTAGGGAGCAGGTGACTTTATAGTGTTGTCCTGACAGGTGAAGGTGATACCTAGAAAAGAAGCCATGGAAGGCATCCCAGGCAGTGGGAACAACAGATGCACAGGCATGGGAGGAACTACAAGTGTTTCTTGGTTACTGGGGAGTAAATCGAAGTGGGAAGTTGTTGTGGAAAAGGAGGAGCCAGCCCCAAAGGTCTTTGCAAGCCACACTAAGGAACTTGGGCTTGACCTCAGGGAACCACAGACAGGTTTTAGGTCAAGTCCAACTGGTGTTTTATTTATTTTTATTTTTTATTTTTTAAATATACATTCTCTTCTGTAATCCAACTGGTATTTTAAAGATACTACTCTTTGGTGCCTGTGTGGAGTTATGGGTAGGAATAGATTAGATATTTCCATACAGTGCCTAAAACACAACGTAAGCTCTCTGCACAGCCTCCCCACCCCTCACCTCCCTTGGCTATGAGGACCCTGTGCAGGGTGGGTGGAGAATCAGAAATTCTTGTCTCAGATAGGTTCAGTCAGGGGCTTAGATCAGTCAAAAATATCTGGAAGAGACCACATGGGCTTCAGATTGATGGCACACACCCTCTTAAAACAGGCTGGCTTGAGGTAGAAGGGGGCCTAACTGGAAGGGTACAGGAACACATCCTGGTTTCCCAGGCTGCAGGTACAGTCAGCTTGAGGGCCTGGTGCTGGAGGGTTATGTCTCTGTTTCTCTCTCAGAATGCACACAGTTTCCTCTTTGTAGACTGGTGTCCTGCTTCAAAACACAGATTCTAGGACCCCACTCGGCTCCTGAATCCAATCAGAAGGGCGTGGCCCAGGAATCTGCATTATTGAGCTCTTTCTTGGTGAGTCTTAGACAAGCTGAGGTTTGAGAACACGGAGGCAGAGCTTGCAGATGTCCTGCAGAGGACATGCGAATGGCCCAGCATAGGCCAATCAGAGGTGGTCACAGGGCACCCACAGCCCATGCTTTTCCCGGGCAGCTGAGGCCAGGAAAGCCAGGCTGAGGACAGAATGGATTTCGACACTGGCCTGGCCACCCTCCTACTGGACCCAGCGTTTGCTTTCACAGAGCTGCCTCACTTCAGACTCAAAGGATTGCTGCAACTGGTCATTTGGGGTTCACTTCCAAACTGCTCCAGTTATTTAGGGGATATAGCTCAGTTGTAGAGCATTTGACTGCAAACTGCTTCAATGATTTTTTAAAGGGTGGAGTTCCTGGCTTCTTTTACCTCCGTCTTGCAAACGATCCTTAATCAGGCAGCCCCAGTGAGTAGTACTGAGGAATGGGCCAGGCTGACCTGAAGTAGCTTCAGTGTATTTTCCTTGGAAGCTCACAGTTGCTGCCACTTGGAGCAGTGGGTCCTTTTCCTGCACCCTTTATGGGGGGTGGGGGCGGTGAGATAAGAGATGGGAGTGAGGAAAGGAGAGAGGAAGGAAGGGATGGAAGGTGGGAGAGATGGAGAGAGAAAGGGAGTAGCAGGAACGAGAGGGAAAGGGAGAGAGAGAATGGGGGGCAGAAATGCGAGCAACAAGACAGAGACACACAGAGGAAGCCACGGCTGGGGTGGGGTGGGGGCTGAGCTGGGGCTGGGAAAGCCCGTGAGGTCATCTAGGCCACTCTGCTCTTGCTAGTCTGGCATAACCCCAGTCCATGGCTTCCTGCCACATAGTGGGCCTAGAGCTGGCTTAGCACTGGAATGTAAGCAGCTGTGGCTTGGAGCCTCTCCTCTGGCTGGGGGGAAAAAGCTGCTGACAAATCTGCCTGGAATATCTGAGTTTTTCCAACATGGAAAGAAGAAACACACACATAGACACACACGCACCCATGTCTTATCATAAGCTTGGCACAGTAGCTTGGAATGGAAAAATTCTGTAATTTAGAAGCGGATGGAGAAGTCGCCACTGAACTGGTAGAAAATAAGCCCCACCCATCCCCACTCTACATGGTGACACCTTCCCAGGAACCTTCATATCCCTGTTCACATTCCCACCTTGATCTGCCCTTCTTGTCCCAAGTACTGTCAAGGACCCAGGAGATCCCCTTGGGAACACTGGAGTTTGGTGACACACAGAAAACCCATCCCCCTGAGAGTGGGGATGGTGCCCTATCAGCCCTCACCCCAGCCAGTTACAAGCATCTGGAGGCAGGAAATCCACCCCAGCAACCAGCATCTTGAAGGATGTATGTGAGTTGCTAATACCACCCCCGCTTCTACTCAGCCCCAGCAGGTCTTGGGCTGCCTTTCCCTAGACCAAACAATTCATCCTCCCCTTGCTGGGTGCAGGGGCGATGGCTTGAAGGGATGTTTAGAGACAATCCTGGATAAGGCACAGGTCATGAGTCCACAGCTGAGTTCATTTCATTAAACGTTTCATGAGCACCTCCTATTTTCCCTGCACCGTGGGATCAGAAAAACCAACAAGACCCAAGTGAGGGAGGCGAAAATGTGAAAACTTAACTGCGACTCATGTTACGATGACATGAATGTTAAACAGATACAAGCAACTTGTTGTGGGAGTCCAGAAGAAGGAGCGATGAATTAGGTCTGGGTGACTCTGGGAAGGTGCCAACAAGACCCAAGTGAGGGAGGCGAAAATGTGAAAACTTAACTGCGACTCATGTTACGATAACATGAATGTTAAACAGATACAAGCAACTTGTTGTGGGAGTCCAGAAGAAGGAGCGATGAATTAGGTCTGGGTGACTCTGGGAAGGCTCCACAGAACACCTGGCATTTGGACTAGACCTTGAAAGTAAAGCAGGATTTCGATAGGGAGAGAGAATGGGAAAAGATTTTGCTGATTCTTCACACTGCACTTACAAAGCAAGATCAGAGATTTTAAACACTGCTTTTTTTTTTTTTTTAGTTTTTAACCATGCCCGCTGGGCAGTGCAAAGGTAAACTCATGGACATGAGTGGATTTAAGTCCAGACTGTGACACCTGTTTGAGCCAGTCATGCGATGTCTCTGAGCCTCGATTTTCTCATCTGTAAAACAGGAATGCCATCCATTTCACAGAGTTGCGATGAAGATAAATTCATTCAGACCAAAAGTGCCTGCCATATAATAGATGCTTGATGCATTTTTCTTGAGCAAATATATAACATATGGCATCTGACACATTTTAATCCTGCAACAACATTTTGTTACAGTCCCTGCTTACAGTCTAGTAATGTAAGGTATTACTGACCCCCATGACATGTTGTGAGCAACACGCATGTTTTTGGGAGGTTGAGCTCTCTCTGCAACATGCTGGCCAAGAAGGGAAGGAAGCAGCGCTGGAGAGCTGTAATCCTGTAGTTAAGGATAAGGGCGTTTTCCCCCAAATGTCTGTGGAGGGGGTCACACCATTTTAACTACCCACTGCTGGGCCCCCATTTTCAAAGTGTGGCCTGTAAGTCACATTAATCAAAGTGTCTTCTAAAATACAGGCCAATACCCAGACATACTGAATCAGAAGGTAGGGTCTGGAAATACACATTTTGAACAAACTCAAGTTCATAAAGTTTGGGAAAGTTTGGGGTTGTCGTGCCTGCTGTTCCTTCAGCCTGGAACACTCTTGCTCAGATAGACAAAGGCTCCCTTCATTCAGGTCTGGGTTTAAACGTTTGGTCCTCCAAAAGGTCTTTTCTGACCACCAAATCTAATAACAGTAGCCTGTCACTTTATATAACTTTAATGTGCTTTCTTTTTAATCAGAGTATTTATGATCTGTCATCATATTGCATTGTGTTTGTTTATTGTCTGGGTCTCCCATTGAAATGCAAGCTTCATGAACACGTCCGTTTCATTTTTGTACCCTTAGTGCCTAGAACAGTGCCTGATATGTAGTGATATTACAGAATTACTTGTTAAATGAGTGAATGACTGTGCCCTTGAAGATTGCAGTGGTTATTAGTGCTGATTGCCAACTATTTCCAGCTCTTTCCCCATTCTGAGCACATGGCAGGATTTACATCTTGCTCCCCTTGTAAAGGGTGGGGCCATATAAGTAATCCTGGCAAATGTGAGGATGTCCAGTGAGAGTGACTGGAGCTTTTAAAGTTGACATGGGATTCTCTAGGCTCCCTGGATTTCTCTCTGAGGGTGACTGGCAACATTAGACATGGTGGCTGCTCCATCAGTAAGGGTCGCTGAGTGACTCTCATGAGCACAGTCTCCCTGCCAGCCTGCAAAGTGCATGTCCTGTGTGTGAAAAAGAAGCCTGAGAATTGGGGTTTGTTTATTACTGCAGCATAACCTAACTTGTCGTAACTGATACCGTGATTCCATGCAGTCACTTGTACAACTGTCAGAATCCCTGGAAGTTCCCTAAAAGCTTCGGGGATTTCAGCTGACTTCAGCTGCCTCAAAGCCAAACAAAACCAAAAACTTCCCCTTCGGAAAGTCAGACCATGTTCTGTCCTCCCCTTTTCCTTCCTACTAGGGAGCTTGGGAGAGGGAGGTTGAGGGACAGCCTTGAAACAACTCGCCCAATAGGGAAACTAGCATGCTCTAGGGCCACCTCTGAAGTGACCTCATACACTGATCACACACTCAGAACTCACTGTCATAATCCTTCCCCTTGGCCAAAAGTAAAAGCAGCACACCCACTCTGCTGGGAGTGAGTCACAAACAGAAAAAAGCCAACGATGATCTGCTAACGAGGGGAAGTGAGCCACGATGATCTGCTAACGAGGGGAAAAAATTCCCACTGGAGTGTTTCAGCAGATGCTGAGATCTTACCCTTGTGGCCTGGATCACCAAAGGCAGATCCAAATAATTTAAAAGTCCAGGCATCAGACTCTACCCCAGGCAACATCCTGATCCTGCAATGAGACTAAAATTTATTTAGTACTTCTTCCTTGGGGAAGGAGGACTGAGTTGCTAGTGTGCACTGTGGGAGGGGCTGCAGTTTCCGGGAAGATGGGAACTGGCTGGGAAAGATAGCATTGGAGGGGACAAGTCCCAGGCAGGAGCCTCTCGTGGAGGTTGAGGGGAGGCAACTACCTCCCCTGACCTCAATTTCTTGGCTCAGGGAGATGAACCTTAAGATAAACTTGATATACTTTTTGGCTTGGTTACAGGAAGTTATAGTATCTCCGTTTTCATCTCCATTCCCATCCCAGAAGCCAAATTTTGGGTTCTGGCCCTGCATGATCTCCTCCCCCATTCAGTGCTGAGAGCAGCCACTGCCACTCCATCAGATCAGAGCTGCAGCTGGAAAACAAACACCGGAGCATTTTTCTGTACAGCTCAGAAGGGTTTTATGCCTGATTATTCCAGTCAATCCCCAGTTTCTCTCAGCCTGGAGTTGATGCTCATCCCAGTGAGCCTCTCTATCCAGGGAATCTGGGCTGGGCTGCCCAAACCATGCTGGAGGGGTGATGGGAGAGGACAGAGATGCTGATTTTTGGCAATTATTTCACAAAAGGCATTTCAAATGTACTGTGCCACTTCCTGCCACACCAAGCTCTTGCCCAGAGCTCAAGCTGGGCCCATGGCCTGGACTTCATCCCACTCCTCCACTCCTGGGGGAGAAGGATCTCCAAATGAATCTCAAGCCTGTGGAGATGGAGGGATAACAGAGGGTGGATACCCACTTCCTGCCACACCAAGCTCTTGCCCAGAGCTCAAGCTGGGCCCATGGCCTGGACTTCACCCCACTCCTCCACTCCTGGGGGAGAAGGATCTCCAAATGAATCTCAAGCCTGTGGAGATGGAGGGATAACAGAGGGTGGATAAAAGCAAATATTTATATGTGATACATGTTTCTGCAACAACCCCAAGAGAGCAGCTGGAAGAAAAAGTGGGAGAGGTGGGAATAAGACACCACAAAGGCAAACTGTACTTTCCCTCTTACACAATCAGCAGAAAGCACTCAGGAACAGCCCCTGTGGGTTTTTCGGTCATGTCCTACTGAAGTTCACCTGTCTGTCCTGTGGGGAAAAGAACAAAGAAGCCCATTCTCTTATCACCCCCTTAGACCTAGAGCAGTGGTTCTCGAAGTGGGGTCCTTGGACCAGCAGCAACGCCACCTGGGAACTTGCTAAACTCAGAAACTCTGGAGGAGGAGCCCCATAATCTGATGTAACAAGCCCTCCAGGTGTTGTGTTTGAAAACTACTGATGTAAAGAGAGCAAGGTCTGAGAGGGAAGGAGAAAGGTGGAGGAGGATGGAGCAGAGGGGCAGCTCGTGGCTCACGGCCCCTTCTCAGTTCCTGCTTTGGGGCACTGTGCGGTCGGCTGCCGCGAATCATTTTTCCCAGGTATCCAGACCCAACCTCAGGAGATGAGAAGCTCGGGCCTCTGGAGAGACCCAGAGACCCAGGAACCTGTCTTCTGCCACCACAAATTCAGGAGGCAGAGGACTCTGATTACCACCACCATAAGGGAGAATCCAAGCACCAAAACAGGTTGGGAATTCCCTGGCCACTGGACTAGAAATTTTAGGAATTACCTAGAAACTACCTCCAAGGGGAAAACAAAAGCCTAGGCGAAGATTCCTCTACCGGACGCTAGGGGGAGACCCACCTCTGGCCTGGGAAGAGGAGAGAGCCTCGGGTCTAGAAAAATGTAGACTATTCCCAAAGTTGGTAGCTGGCTATCTCTGCCAAATCAACCAAACCGAACCCCGTGTATTAAGAGGAAAGGCGTGATCATTGAGTCAGAGTGGAAGTGGAGAGTCCCAATAGCATCTACCTGTCTCCCTACCTCCAGCCCGATTTATAGTTTAAAATACTGGAGCTATAGAGGGCCCAGGGTCATTGCTAGCCCGTGACAAGATACGAAGATCCAGCAGTTCCGGCTCCACCTGTTTCCTCGCCCGTGAGATGGGCTGTCTCCATGGTCAGAGTCAGCTACATAATTTGTGCGATCCGGTGCAAAATGCCTGGCCCTTCGTTACAAAATTAAGGTTTTCAAGGTGGTGATAGCAGAACATTAAACCAGGCAGGGACCACGAAGCAAGCCCTGGGGCTGGGAGAAAAGGGATCTCTCTTGGATACCACAGGTGGGCTGTCCACACCAAGTACAAAGTAGGGCATTTAGGCGGAGTAGTTTTTCCGCAGTAATTACGCCAGTACTTAAGGGGAGAGGAGGGTTTGATTTAGAAAGAAAAGCTCTCCCAACCCATGGGGAGCAGGAGCGTTGTCACAATTCTCACAACCCAGGTTCCACAAGCACCATAACCGCAGTCTTCCGGGAAAGAGGAATATCCTAGCGGGCAGGATTGCTAAAGGGGCGGGGGGAATCCAACCAGAGTGAAAGTCACACGAGGACAGCCTCGCCCGCCGCGGAGGCGGCTTCCCGCGGTCAGCATCGGAAGTGCCCCCGGAGCGCGCGTCCCTCGGTGTCACGGGATACGGGGCTGCTGCGGAAGCGCTACTCGGGAATTCCCGACCCACGCCGGGCTCGGCTGGGGAGGGGGCGGCGGCAAGCCGGAGAGAGGACGAGCAAAGAAGCACAGCCCTCCTGGCATGAACACCGGGAGAGTGGCTGGAGGACATCTAGACAGGTGGACCCCTCCTTGGACTCCATCCTCAGCCACTCCCTAAGCCCTTCCCTCCGACCTGCTCCTCGCCTGGGCGTGCTGGGGTGCGGGCGGGGGTGTATCTGGTGTTGGAGAAGAGATGGGAGGGGAAGGAGGCAGGGCTGAAGGCAGAGGACCCCCTGCAAAACGAGTCTTCTGAGTTGTGCTGTGATAGAGCCTTCCCTGTGCGGGATCCTCCAGCTGCCCCTGTTGTCCAGGACGCTTCCTGGAGACGCCCCTACCTCTACGCTCGCTCAGGCACCTCCCACCGCCGAGCGCACCCCTCGGTGGTCGCTCATTCCCTCGGGTAGTCCTTCCTGCCTCTCTGAAGTCTCCCCGCCCCCGCCCCGCCCTGCGGGCTGCGGTCCCTTTAAAAGCGCGCTAGGCTGGGACCGCCCCTTCTCTCGGGGCTGGCTCGGGAGTAGCGCCACCGCCGGGAGCTGCTGCCGCCGCCGCCACC